>NC_056740.1:239534507-239649507 GCF_019279795.1 Protopterus annectens | reverse complement strand
CCTCGACACGGCTATTAATAGGACGCGCTGGAGGGATAGATTCATCACCCAAAGACTCCCTATGCTGTGGAATAAAATTCCGGTATATGTGAGGCAGAGCACCTCGCTGGCCTTGTTCAAGAGAAATCTTGACCAATGGATGGGAGATCGCAGATATACCCCAGGGATTACCTCAGTGTCACTGCTCAACAGAGGCACAGCAAAATAATGGGTATAGTTCCCCATACTAAAGGGGTGGCGTAAGCCACAAAACTATGGGCTAGGCTTGTAAATGCCCTCGGGCAGATAGCCTAGTATGAACCTATGAACCTATGAACAAAGCTTTTTTACTTGTGCCCAATCAGTGTACTAAAAGGCAGAGTGTTAGCTTCAAAAAAGATGACATCATTTCCGGGCCAAATAAGAACAGGAGCTTTATGTCGGGCGAAAGTGGAGCGTCCTCGCTAGAGGAAGAATTTCGGCAAGAATTACCAGCTTTGCAGAAAGCAGCAGAGGAACAATCTTTTCACAGGACATTTCGGGGCTCCGGTGGAAACAATAACAGCTTCAACACCAGGAAAAGAGGCTGGCAGGGACAGGACTATGGTAGAGACCCGGGAGAAGGACATTATAAGAGAAGTAAATGGACTAACAAATAAGGTACAAACAGTTTATTTAAAAGATTATGTGGTTAATTTATCAAATTATGTTTTTGATGATGTAGAACTAAGTATTTTGGATAAAGGTTTAAAGTTCATACCTACTGTATTACCTCGATTATATGAGGTGAAAGGGGAAATTCATGAGTTGGTATGAAAAATGAATGTGAAGGAATATTTCTTTAACCAGGGAGAACAAGTTATCTCTGTGGGAAGCGATAATGATTCGACTACCAGTGAGGAATGTTATTTTTCTTATGAGTCTGAAATAGAGAACAACGCTTATACTTTGTTTGATTTAAACAAAATCAAAACTAAAAATATTTTCTGCCCTCCTTGTAAGAATGCTTGTATACAACGTTTCAACAATGCATTGCAGTTTCTTATAGAAAAGGAACTGAAAGAAACAGTTGGAAATAACAAGCATTATAATTTAACTAGGAAAGAGTGGCTTAAACTACAGAAAATGAGTCAAAATAAAGATTTAATATTTAAACCCTCTGATAAAGGGGGCAAATTAGTGGTTTTGAATTCCACTGATTATTTAGAAATGCGTTTACAACATTTAAAAAATGAGGTAGTATATAGTATTGTGGATGACACAAGTTTAGGACAAGCACAGCATGAACTATATAACTTGTTAAAGAAAGGTGAGAGGCTGCACTATTTTAAGGCCAAGGATATTACATATAAATTATATACAAAGAATAGCATTGTAGCAAAGTTTTTTTGTGTTCCAAAATTACACAAAAATGTTCATCAGCCTCCAGGTCGGCCGATTGTTTCAGCGACTGGATCTTTTACATACAATGTGGGCAGTTTTCTGCATGAAACATTGATTACAGAGGTGGTGAAATTACCATCATATATTAGAGATTCCTATGATTTTTTGAAATGGACCAAGGAAATGTTTTTTATTACAGCAGATGTGGTTAGTTTATATACAAATATCACACATCACTTAGGCTTGAAAGCTGTACAACATTTCTTAAAAGATACACCTAGGACTCAATATATTATGGAATTATTATACTTCTGTTTAACTAATAATATTTTTGAATTTGATGGAGTGTTATATAAACAAAATGTAGGAACAGCTATGGGAGCGGCATTTGCACCAGTTTATGCTAATTTATTTATGGGACTGTTTGAGATTGAACATATTTATAGAAGCCAGTTTTTTAATAGACATGTGCTTCTATATTTTCGTTTTATAGATGATTTGATTTTTATCTGTCAGGATGAAAAAATTTGGCTAATGAATTCGTGGAATATTTAAACAATAACAACTATAAAATTAAATTTGATGGCATACAGATAGGTGGGGAAATCAATTATTTTGATATTTTTTTGAAAGGACAAGAAGGTAAGAAGATTCATACCACGATACACAGGAAGTTTAATCAGATGAATAGGATGTTACATGCTACCAGCTGTCATCCAGAACATACTTTAAAGTCCATACCTTATGGAGAAATGTTGAGAGTTAAAAGATTATGTAATGATGTTAAAGAGGCAAAAAATGAAACTAAAAAAATTGTGTATGACTTCATAGAGAGAGGTTATAATTCAGATGAAGTTAAATCAAGTTATGTTAAATTATATGGAGGAGGTTATGAAGGAACAACTAGCAAGAGAATTATGAAGAATAGCAAGCTTGAAATAATAAATAGAAAGAAAAAAAGTTCTAAAATGTTCTTTGTCACAAAATATACTGTTTTTTCCAACAAAATGAATGAGATAGTAAAAAGTTTTTGGAAACAGATTAGAAGAGAAGTGCCTTCATTAATAGATGTTGAGCTTTGTGTCTCCTATCGGAGGGGACGTAATTTAAAAGATTTTTTAGTCCGGGGAAGATATAAGAGACCAATACAAAAGATAGAAAATGTTATTACTAAGAAGGGAACATTTCCTTGTGGAAAATGTGCCATATGTCAATATATAGTGAATGAGGCAGAAACAATAGGAGATAGAAGTTTTAACACCATGGGCACTTATTCCTGTTTGAGTAGGGGAGTAATTTATGTGATTAAATGTTCTTGTGGTAAAAACTATATAGGGGAAACTAAAAGAAGTTTAGCAGAGAGAATAAAGGAACACATTAGGGATGTTAAAAATAAAAAAATGTCAAGCCCAGTAGCAGAACATTTTCATTCAGCACATGGGGGGGCTATTAAAGAAATGAAAGTTACAATTTTAGAACAAATAGAAAATCAGTATGGAGATGAGAATTTGTTAAAATACATTTTAAAGAAAAAGGAAGCTATTTTGATTATGAAATATGAAACTTTGCAGCCCAGGGGGCTCACCAAGGAGTGTAATTGGCAGGGTTTAATATGTTGATTGTTTTATTAGTTATTATGAATAAGTTTTATTTAATTGTTTAATTAATTTATTGGAAATGTTAAGAGAGTATATAATGTGGATGTGTTAATGGATAAAGGTTTTTTACTCTGTAAAGGCAACAGCCGAGGCGCTAGAGACGAGACTACAAGGTTTTATCAACAAATTCATCTGGGTGGAAAGTAGAGCTGTCTTTCACTGGTCTTTTTTGTGGTTAAAATAATATGTCATCTGTAGTTGAGATCGCTGGAATAGTTGAGGGAATTCAACACACTGTAGTTGTTTAAGGGCAAGGCAGTGATGGGATTTGTAAGGGAAGTTACAGGCAAATCTGGCAATCTGGTTGTAAGTTTGTTCAAGATTAGTTAAAAGATTTGCTTGGAGGTGGGTAAATATATGGGAAGAGTAGAGTAGCCAGGGAAGGAGGTAGGCCTGAACAAGTGAAGTTGTTGAGATTGATAAGAATATTTTTGTTTCTGTACAGTAAACCAAATTTTTGATTGGTCTTTTACTGATGAATTTTTGGATATGATGGTCAAATTTCAGTTAATCGTCAATTATAATTCTTAAATATTTAGTATGAGAGTCAGCATGAATGATGGTGTTGTCTGGGGAAGAGAGAATGAAGGAAGTTTTAACGTTGGACATAGATTTTGGAATGAAAAGAAGAAGCTTAGTCTTTTGGGGATAAGGATGAGTTAGTTATTGTTAACCAGTGTTCAATGGTGTTTAGAGAAGTCTGTGTGAGGGGGTGAAGGTCAGTAAGGTTGTCAGAGAGGGTAATAAGAGTAGAATCATCAGCGTACTGGATCAGACATGAGGTGCAGCCGGTAGAGTGTAGAGTGTTAGTAAAAATATTAAAGAGAAGGGGGCCTGGAATGGATACTTGAGGGGCACCTGTTTCAATAGGTGAGAAAGTTGAGCTGTAGGTATGCCATCTAACAGATTGCAGTCTGTTTTTAAGATAACTAGAGAACCAGAGAGTAGTGGAATCAGAGAGGTTGAGTTCAGTCAGTTTGATAAGAAGCTTAGGGTTGGAGATGGTGTCAAATGTTTTGGAGAGGTCAAGGAATAGACATGACACCAGTTTATTGTTATCTCTTGTCTCTGCTATTGTCTTGGTGAAGGATAGAAGTGCTGTGGATGTGCTGTGATGAAGCCTAAATCCGTATTGAGAGGGGGTAAGGAAGTTTTCCTGGAGTAGATATTTAGGATTTTTGAGAGAGGGGAGGGGAGAGGATGGCTATAGGTCAGAAATGGGAAGGGTCAATGGAGTTACATCCTTTGTGAAGTGGGATTGTATAGAAGGGTTTCCAATTTTCAGGAACAAAGGACTCTTTGATAGAATGGTTGATAAGGCTAGAGAGTGGATATGCTATAGAACTGGTAGCAAAGTTGAGAAAATGGGGGGGGGTTGTTGAAGGAAGGAGGGCATGGTTTAACTTTCTGCAAAAGGGATTTTATATAAGCAGTGGAAATAGGTTTCAGGGAAAATGCTGAGTGGAAGCAGGTGGTGCAGGGAGTGGGAGGGTTTGATTGGTTATTGTCAGGTGGAGTAAGGTTACAGATAGAGTCTATGAAGTAATTGTTTAGTAGAGTGGTGTTTTCAAGAGGTGTTTTATTGGAGAAGGGGTTAGAGATGGAAGGTTTCCCTAGATGGAGAATATTGTTCATGGTGTACTAATTTTTGGGGGGGTTTGAAGTGTGGGTAGATTGATCTTCATGTCAGAATCTTTTTCTTGTCACGGATAATAGATGCACTTCCTGTTATCCTGGTTCCTCCTCCTAGACCTATAACATGCTCATGCTTCACCTATCACTTCTTACTACACTTGGATTACTGTCTCACCTCACTACTTATCACCACAACACATTCTAGACACCCACTTTTCATCACACCACAAACCCACCTTACCATACTACTCCATGTACATATCTCACCATCAGTACTACACTTGTCAATTTTACTAGCCTCCAATATTTTTCATTTAAATTAATACCTACTAAAGATAGTCACTATAATCCTCAGTTATTCAACAATGAACTTATCAGATCATTGAAACTACTTACCAAGATTGCCTCTAGGCTACTGCTTAGTGGTGACATCCACCCAACCCTGGACCACTCTCAGATAACACCAACCTATCTAATCACTCTAGTCTCAACACCTCCACACATCCAATCCTAAACAAAAAAAAAGACAAACCTATTGCTAATGAACATTAATATTAGAAGTATAGCCAATAAATTTGACATCCTCCATGCCACTCTAGGTACATACTCCCCAGAGATAGTCATAATCACTGAAACATGGTTAAAACCAGGTACAAAAGATAATGAAATACTACCCCCAGGTTACTCCATACTATTATTCTTCCAACCTAACAAGACATCTATATCATGCCAAAAATGTAACATAATAGCCAAAGACAATACTGTGATCTCCCCGACAACCCATACAAAGCTTCTAGGAGTAGAAATAGACAATACCCTAAAATTTAACTTGTATGCCTCCCTAACTGTAAAAAAAGTCCATAAGAAACCTAGAAATCTATATAGGCACAAAAGGTTCCTGATCACAGTGGCCAAAATTATATTAGCACAAATCTATCTGCTCTCCACCCTACTATATGCCTCTCCAATTTTAACTAATCTAAGGAAAACTGACTTATCTAAGTTAGAAGCAAGTTATAATAAAATTGTTAAGTTTGCATCTGACTGCCCATATAGAAAACATCATTGTACAGCTTTAAGGATGCTAGACTGGCTTGAGCTTCCCAACATTATTCTTTACAACCAACTCTCTCTAACTCACAAAACTGTAACACAACCAACTAGAACACCTGCACTACAAAATCTCATCCTTCCTTACAGTTCCAGCAAACCACTTCGCTCTAACAAGAACTTATTTGCCATCTCCAAGGCCAACAACACTGCAGGAGAATCTTTATTTTCCAACTATGTATGAGGACTTTGCATTACAAGCTTTACAGTGAGAGAACCCATGCATGTCAAAACCAGTGTCTCCTCAACGATATGGACACCTTATGGAGGACAGCACAATATCAGAGGTAGCAGTGTCCACTGTAACACCTGTGCCAGCTGTGTAAAGGGGTGCCACACACACAGGGACATGTCACAGCTAACTCTAGAAACAGTAAAAGCATTGGCTACCCAGCAGAAAATGTGCTGTGACATTGTTTGGGCTCAGTCCACTGCCACAGAGAGTCAGATAAAGAAGGTTAGAATATTGCAGGGCACAGAAGCGCACCTGGGACAGTACTAAGAACCAGCACTCCACTCCCTTAGCTCTTCAAGTGAATAGCAAAAAAAAAGCATGTCACTGTAAAAGCTGAACTCTACATTGTAAATGATCAGCTTATTACAGTTAAATCTACACTACCCCCCAAGCATTTCCACTGAAGATAAAAAAAATAACAAACCAACCAGGTGTCCAAATGCTCCAGACATTCAGGTTATGTTTCTGTGACCTACCCCCAGCTGTCCTTCAACATATTTTATTTAAACTATAGTAAAGTATTTGCTACAGTTTATATCCTGCCTGCATGCAGCACTGCAGCACTCGGGTTTTAGTTGAAAAAAGATTTTTTTTCTTTCAGACTATAGCAAACTGTTTGTTACAATGTAGTAAGCATTTGCTACAGTTTAGACCACACACAGAGTGTTGCAGTGTTCCGATTTGACCACAAATGCAATACCAGCTTTTAAAAGCCAGTATTACATTGAAGAGAGATCGGGATCAGTTAATCATGCCACCCTAACACTTTGCACTTGGAGAAGTTGTCCCTCTTGCCCCACCCTGGTTATGCTAATGGCAGGGTGGCCATGTGGATTTTCAACACTACATTGGAATGGCAGAGATTAGGGATACTGCCAAGGTCACACACATGCATGGTGTGGTGGCACATACAGCAGGCATCTCTGCCTACTTGCACAGGGCTCCTATCAGTTCGTCTAAACGTCAGCAGTTCGAACACCATGTGTTCGAACTGTGGCGTTCGAAAACTGATTATTGCAAAGCCACGGAACACTGAATTCTTTCCCAGGGAAAGAATTTGGTGGGCTGTTTCTGTGGCTTTGCTATATTCAGCACTGTGGTGGAAAGTTACGGGTCGGGTTCAGGTAAGTGTGCGATTGTGCTGACGTTAGGGTTATGGTTTGGGTTAAGGTAAGTGGATAGATAGTAGTGTATGTACAGTTCAGTGTAGGGTTAGATGTAGGATTTTAAGTGTATGTGTGTGGATTGCTGTTTTTTTGGTGTGCTTGTGTTGTGTGTGTGCTTCTTGGAACAGCGATTTTTTTCCCTGGGAAAAAAATCGCTGTTCTAAGACTTCAATGTTTTTGCACTTCAAGGTTAGAAGTTCGAAAATATGGTGTTTGAACTTCAGCCATTTCATTGAAGTGATATAGACCCCTTGCATACACTAGTCAGGACCTACCACACACAAGTAGGAGTTAGTTGTGGATGAGGACAGGCTACTGTCTGGACCCATGGAGGCATTGTACTTCACACTGCAAATGCTTCTCAGGAAGGACCTAACACAACAGAATTCAGGCAGACCCTGTCACCATTTATAAACACATAGCAGAACTTCTCGTTTGAGTTATTGGTCACACAGTATGTGAGATCAGTGTCTGTAGGATCACCTGCACCAAGTAAGTCATGGCATCACAGCAAGTCAGCATCAAGCTCACATGGTAGCACCACCTCATGATCATGGATTCCATCACCCACAGTATCTTTAGGGGAAATTATGTATGACACATTTGACCTTGACTTAAAGTAACTTGGGGTTTACACTGTGGGTAATGAAGGTTAGATGTGTGTCAGTTCACCAGCATGCATTTTAGTAGACTTATGTCATTGTCTAAGGTCAAATGTAAAAAACAATATATATATATATATATATATATATATATATATATATATATATATATATATAGATAGATAGATAGATATAGATATAGATATAGATATATAGCTATAGCTATAGATATATGTATATATACATATATATATATATATATATATATACACACTACTGCATAATGCAGGGAGGGAAGGAATATTTCTGATTGCAGCGTACTTTCAGACTAAGTGGCTTTTTTATCAGCATGTATTTGAGTTGAGTAATTGCAATGCTTACAATAACAAAAAGAAAAAAGAAATGTAAAAAGAATGTGAGAGGGTGTAAGTTGCAGACTACAATGTGTAGCCCCATTAAGTGTCCATTCAACATAATGAGTGTCAGCTGAGTGATGCTACTGCTGACATTTGCACAAAAGATAATTTAAACAAAACGACAAAGAATGCATAAAAAAGTGGGTGAGGGGAGAAAGACAAAATAAAATAGCATACACTATTAACAATGGAAAAATTATTACATGAGTAACAGTAATCCTGCCATCACCATTATCACTGCTGCCACTTCACTCTCTGCACTACACAAATGATGACTGATATTAGTTGTGATGACACAAGGTTTAGTGTGTATGACATAATTTAATAATCTGATGTGCACTACCTAAATACACAATATTAAATAATTTCTTATTTCTTATTTGTTAGAACTAAAAGTGTAGAAACATTGCATAATAAAAAAGAAACATGATATAGTTTCCTTTCCGGTCCATAGGATCATAGGATCATAGAAGGTTACTAGACTATCGACCCAGAGGTCATTTCAAGCCTAGCCATTTCATCCCAATGTAATACCATAGATACTCTAGTCAATACCCAGGATTGTAATTAGTAATGACTGCCAATGTCCAGAATGGTTGTGGGTGCTATGCCCGGTAAGAATTTATGATGCCCTATCCACTAGTACAGGTTCCTTTTGAACAGTGTAATAGAGGTGCTCTGCTTCACATGAATTGGCAGCCTATTCCAAAGACATGGCAGTCACTGGGAGACAAATCTCTCCCTCCAACATGCCCTATTCAAGTTGTAGGCCATATTTTGTTCCCTGGAATGGATAGCTCTAGTCCTGTTTGATTTACGGATGTGCAACAAATCATTATGTTTGGGTCAGAGATCTTCTTAGTTAGAAACATCTGAGGTCTCTCCAACTTCTACAGGTACTTTGTATGCTACGTGGCAAAAGGGGTATTATACTCGATTATGGGCCTGATTAGTGATCAGTATAGAGGGGCTATAACATCCTTTGCTCTAGAGGCAATGCCTTTGCTAATCGAGTGTGCTACATAGGAAGCCTTCCTTACTAGAGTAGATACATGGTGATCAAAGTTAAGGTTGCAGTCTACTCATGATCCCACATCACTTATCACTTCATAGGATCATAGGGTATTGTTGTTAATCTGATAGTGTAAAGGGACATTGTTTTTACCAAAGGGAATAATGATACAGTCTCTTGCATTCAGTTTGAGACCGTGACTAAGACACCAGTTGTTGTTCTACACAAGATCCTTCTGAAGTATAGTGATATAATATAGGGATTCAATAATTGCACCCAGTTTGCAGTCATCTTCAAACTTGGTCAGCCACAGACCCTTAGTTTTGGCCTGAACTTCTGAGACGTATATACCAAACAGTAGAGGGCCCAGCGCTGACTCTTGTGGCACCCTGCTGGTGAAATGCCTGCTGTTTGATGAGGAGTCACCCACTTTGATAGTGTGTGACAGGTTTGTGAGCCAGCTGGCATCCCATCTTACAACAAAGGGGTTTATATTCAGTTTGCTAAGTTTATCGGTAATGCCTGAGTGTGGGTTTGAGTCAAAGGCTTTTGCCAAGTCGAGGTATGCTGTGTGCACAGATTTGCCCTCATCAATGGCCCTGGTCATATTTTTGAAGAAATCCATCAGGTTTAACAGGCAGGATTTGCCCTTGACGAAGCCAAATTGAGTCAGATTCAGGTTTGGATGTCACCTATGTCTTTATTTATGAGGTACATGATGATACTTTCAGTGGCTTTATAGATGAGTTTGGTCAGACTTATGGGTCTTTAATTCCCTGGGTCTGTTGCTAAGCCACCTTTGTGGAGGGGAATAACTGTTGCTGTTCTCCATTCTGAAGGAACAAAGCCTGTGGTTAGGCTGTGATTGAAGAGGGAGCTTAATGGTGATGTTAGTTCATGTTTTAGTTTGTTTAGAAGATAGCCTGGGATGCCATCTCATCCAATAGAGGTTGTGTTTTTTGCCTAAGACAAGGCTTTAATAACCTGCTCTTTGGATATGTAGGGTGGGGTTGGGGGAAAGGTTTGTGGTAAGTATATAGGGGATAAAGGAATGAAATTTTCTCCAAATCTGTCCACTAGCAGGTTTGTTATCACTAAGGGATCAGTGTGTGTGATATCGTTAGTCATAAGTTTGGCACATGCTTGAGTCCTATCTTTTAGGCTATGTACATAGCTGTAAAAGGCCTTATGGTTATCCTTGGCTGTGATTGCTAAATTTTTCTCAAAGTTACCCTTAGAGAATTTGACATGTTGTCCTATTTGCCTGAGGAGGGTGCATTTCCATTGTTGGGGCCTTGCCTTAGTTTTCTTAAACAGCAACTTTTTACATTTGTTGTAAATTTTGTTGTTGCTGGATGTCCACCAGGGTGGCTTGTTTTTACTTGTAGCTCTGGCTTTGATTCTCTCTCTGGAACAGTTTAGTCTATACACTTATACAAGTGATTGTACAGGGTTTTAGTGTAAGCTTTGGTGTAGTTACCATCTCCACCTGGGGGTGAGGCTTGGAAGGCATTTATACCTTCCGTTAGGAGGATATAATTGGCTTTGTGAAGTTTTTTAGTCTGACTTCACCCTTTGTGATTTCTAGTATTAGTGCCAGTTTAAAGGTGACTGATTTATGGTCAGATTTGACTAATGACGGTCCAACAGTTGTGTTGGTGCAATTGTTTGTCATGTTAGTGAGGACTAGCGTTAGTATGTTTGTTCCTCTTGTTGGTATTTGAACAATTTGTTCCAGGGCATTTGAGTTAACAAACTTTTTCACTAGTGGGGTAGGGCTAGAGTAGGTTTCCCAGTTGATGGTGGGATGATTGAAATCCCCCATGATACTTGGATTGACTCCAATTCAGTCAAGTAGGCCTTGTGCATATCATGATCCATGGAGGTAAATATATAACTAGCTATGTCCTGAATGGGGGTCCAAGATACCAGCTCATGAGAAATGTAAGTTGTAATACAGAAACCAGTACATCTTTAAATATATAGACTTTCCTCCACCAATTCAGTCAAGGACTGTGATACCAGTTTTAAATTACTGTACATTACAACAAAAACAATATATATTATATATATATATATATATATATATATATATATATATATATATATATATATATATATATATATATATATATCTATGATTGCAAGGCTAACAACCCCAGGAGCCTTTTTCAAGTGTATCCATGCAAAGGTGAGACCCAAACCCTGTAGTTTGTGTCTGTGAGATAAATATGTTAACCATTATGCCAGTCCCCAACTCCTAAAACCCATTAACAAAACACATTCACAATACTGTTCAAAAATGTACTTATTCCTTATGCGATTCCAATTCTACTCACTGCAAAGATCTCAGTGAATAGATATGGGAATGATGGGCACTGCTGAGATGCAGGGATGACACATTGGGGATGCACCTGCATGCATCACACATTGTGGGCAGTTGATGAAATGTTAGCCCTTCCTATTTCAGGATCACTCTCCCTGTGGACCTGATGGGGCCCTAATGGCAATATGGGTGCAATCTATTGCACCAAATACCTCAAGGAAACATGCCATTCCATACAGATGTGCATTGTTTGGACTCAGTCTTGAGCTAACCCTGAGAAATAGATGTACTGATCCACACATGCAAAGATTATATTGAGGAACTCAAAAGCCTGTGGACATAGCTAACCTGTTGGCCAACATGTTCTGTGAAACCTTCACTTCCCTGTACCCGCCACAAGTAGACCATGACATCCCTACCACCTGTCCCCTACCTTGTATCTCTAAAGATCAGATTGTAAATGCCCTCTCTAAGGCCAAAACCACAGTATCTATGGGACCTGATAACATCCCAGGCTGCATCCTATATGGGCTCTGTTAGATTAGAAATTTCCATTTTAAAGTAGGTACTAGACATTAGACAGGCTACAGAGTAAAACAGGCCTAGAAATTGTGTGTCATTTATGCATAAAAGACAATTAAGCAGAAAGAAAGGATAACTTTGCTAGTCAACAGTTTATTAGAAAGAAAAGATAAGCATAAAGTGTGCAGAAAATGCAACACTACAGAGTGGTCTTTTCTCAAGGGAAAGATACAGTTTTGTCAGCTACAGAATGTTCCTTAAAGGAATGTTAAATTATAACCAAGGAAACCAAGGAGGCTAAGATGGCATGTAAAGCATCACAAGTTTTTGGTATTATTAAAATATACTTCAGCTACAGTTAGAGAGGTGTGTTAAGGTTAGTTAGTTTGTTCAACCTGTTATTTCAGAGATTACAGACACTTGAGCCTGAGTACAAAAGACAGATCAAATAAAGACTATATTAGTTTATGTTGTTTAGGATAATCAGAATATGATGTACAGTAACTTTGAAAACTAATTGTTTATCAGTGCTGTTAATGAAGACAGTATTCAGATATTGTGAATATCTAATAAAGTCATATTAAATAAACTACATTGTTTGGAGAATAAAGGAGAGACCTGCACCTGTTTAGCACAAGTTTGGGTAATTAACAAATAAAGACTTTCATTCTCAGTCTTATTAGAGTGTTTCTAGCTAATTACAGTACAGTACAGTCATCAATTCTTACAGGCTCCAACAAGCATTAGAAACATCATTGGGTACTCTTTCCAGTCATAGTCTAGGCACCGGATTCCTCCCAGCTGAATGGAAAATGGCCACCATTATTCCCTTGCACAAACTTGGTGCGTCCATTGACCCCAGGAACAATAGACCTTTTAGCCTGACTAGTTTTATCTGCAAGGCCATGAAACAAATTATCATAGACCTTATCAACAAAGATATAGGTAATATCCAAACACTTGGCCCTACTCAGTTTGGACTTGTCAAAGGGAGATCATGCCTGTTAAACCTGGAGGACTTCTACAAGACAGTCACCAAGGCCCTGGATGAGGGGAAATCTGTGCACACAGCCTGCCTAGACTTAGTCAAGGCTTTTGACACTGTCTTCCACTCAGGCTTCATTGACAAACTCACCCAGCTAGATATCAATCCTTATATCATTAGATGTGTTGATAACTGGCTCACAGATAGAATACATATATACAAAATAGGAGCATCCACCTCCAACAGCAGACCTGTACCCAGTGGTATTTCACAGGGATCAGTCCTGGGACCTCTAGTGTTTGAATCTATTTCTCCAAAGTACAAGCAAAAACTAAAGGTCTGTGGCTGACAACGTTTGTTGATGTCTTCAAACTGGGAGTGGTCATAGAATCTCCAAATGACATTAACATCCTACAAGAAAGCCTTACACAAACAAATAATTTGTGTCAAGGTCATGACCTTAAACTCAATGCAAAAAACTGTATTATCATCCTTTTTGGTAAGAGCGATGTTCCTGCTAACTACCACATCAATAGCAACACCCTAAGTATGCACTCATTGGTGAGAGACCTGGGCACACAGGTTGATAGCAATCTTACCTTCGATAACCATGTCTCTACAATGGTAAGAAGGGCATTCTATATTGCTCATCTCATAAGTAAGGGCATTGCCTCCAGAAAAAAAAAATATAACCTCCCTGTACTCTTTCCTCATCAGAGCAATAATTGAATACAACGCACCTTTTGATGTTTACCTTTCCAAGCATCTGCAGCAACTGGAGAGACCACAAAGGTTCCTCACAAGGAAAATTCAAGGTCTTCAACATCTGTCATATGTGGATCATCTGAAATCTCTGTCACTTTATTCTGTTTCATATAGACTACTCAGAGGCAATCTCTGCCTTGTATATAAGGCAATCTCTGATCCTGCTTTAATGGAAATGCTGCATATCCGCAAGTCAAGTGGTACACAGGTTACTCACTCTAAAGGCCTTATCCTGGTATGTGACATTAATAGAACCTGCTGGAGGAACAGCTTTGTATCACAGAGGTTACCACACCTTTGGAACAGACTCCTACTTCATGTCAAACAGAGTACCTCATTAGCCTTCTTCAAACACAGTCTGGATGATTGGATGGGTAGCTGTAAATTCACTCTGGGGTTCCACCTGTGTCCCTGTTGGACACAGGCATTAGGTACTGATCATGGAAATAACGGTATAACTTGGCTAGACTTATAAGGGCCCTAGGGCCATCACAGGCATTAGGTACTGATTAGGGAAATAATGGTAGAACTTGGCTAGAATTGTAAGGGCCCTAGGGCCATCACAGGCATTAGGTACTGATCATAGAAATAACAGTAGAACTTGGCTAGGCTTGTAAGGGCCCTAGGGCCATTAGCCTAGTAACTTCCTATGATCCTATGAACTGCTGAAGTATCCTCAAGACAGAAGCTTGAAAAATACTCAGCATGTCCCCAGTTTGTCTCTGGAACATCCCTATAGCAGGTATAGTGAAGGATATACATACCTTACTATACACAGGTGTGGAAAGGCCACTCATCCCCCCAGTTCCAGTCTGTGGGTCATACATACTTACTAAAGCCCTTAAAATGTCCCTGCCCACTCTAAATCTATCAAGAATTTCCTTATTATAAAAGTTATTATGATGTATTTTTTTTGTATCTTCACCTTCTTGATGGACAAGCGTTGCTGTGTGCCTGAGGTTTTGGCTTAGTCAAGACAACCAGCTCACACTGATAAATAGCAAGGCTGGCAGCAACAGAAAGTATATTCACCAAAAGTAAAATAGTTAAAAATGGTGCAATTTCATTTTCTATAACAATATCTGTGAGTGACTCAGAAAAGTCAAAAAATTACTACGAATCACAAACTGGTGGGAAGATGGCTTATTCGCATAAGAAGGTCAACATCATTTCTCATTTGAATCTCACTAATCCTTCATTTGCATCAGTTCATTTGAGGCTACAACTTGTGAGCATAACTGGCCCGGGCTGTGCTCACATGTGGACAATGCAAATTGCCACTATGCGTATGCATAACAGCTATGAATATCATTGTTTGTAAAATGTGCAACTATTATTTACTGTGTTTATTTTGAATTACAAAATGCATTTTAAGACTTCTAACCAATGCGACCATTGGTCAGACAAAGTTGCATTGAACAGTTTGCTGTTTATACTTCTTTAATAACAATTACAGTTCTTGAGATGTGAACATTTGCTTGTACTATGAGTTTTAAGTTGATTCTGTTAAAAGAATCATTGTAAGTTTCACTTCATCTTTCCAGAGCTCCAGCAGAGGCAATGACTTAATGCATACCTCCCAGCCATACCGAATTGTTTGGTTTTTACCTAGTTTTGGGGTCCAAATGATGGGGTGTCATGATTCCTGAGTGGCACCCCTTCATTTCCAATTTTTTTCCAGCTTTTGTTTTTGAATTTTTTTTTCCATGCTTTTGAACTGATGTCATCACGTGTTCGATGATGTCAGCTCCACCAGCCTGTCGGAATTGAGCTCAAGGGCTCACATCCACACATTTCCGGAGATTTGAATGCAAGCACAACAACTGCAGCTGCGAGAGAATGGAGTTTTGGGATATATCTGCAAGTCAGACGAGAGAACGGACTTTTGAGATCTATCTACAAGTCAGAAACGAGAGAGAGTAAGGAGATTTATTTCTGAAAGGGGTGAGCTGAGTAACGAGAATGTATTTCTGCAAGGGGTGGGCTGCACAGAAAATGAGAACGGAGTTTTAGGACTGCATAGATGGATCAAGTTTCTGCAGAAACAAGAGAGTAGTGAGTTTATTTCCTACTGCGAGATCCATGGAATGGATTTTATTCCTGCTGCACATAGAAGGTACTGGTGTGGTGAGAGTTTTGGGACTGCATGGATGGATCAAGTTTCTGTAGAAACGAGAGAGTAGTGAGTTTATTTCCTACTGCGAGCTGCATGGAATAGAGTTTATTCCTGCTGCACACGGAGAACGTACTGGTGAGTGTGCGTGTGTGTGTGTGTGTGTGTGTGTGTGTGTGTGTGTGTGTGTGTGTGTGTGTGTATGTGTAAATACTGACAGGCATTTGAATTTCAGACTTAAGATTCTTGAGAAAATAAATGGTAACACAAAACCTTTTATTCTAGCAATTTTCTAAGTTTATGAAATCAGTATTTGAAATTTGTCTCCATTTTGGGGATGTATTCCCCCATTATTGGATTTTCCTGTTTTTTTTGTGCTAAGATGTTGAGAGCTATGGTGAGAAATGAGAACTTTATTCATTAAATGATAGCCATTTAAGTTTCAGTCTTCCTGTCTTTCAGAAGACTGCTGATTTGGCTTAGTGGTGTATTGTTCTGACTATAGTGCACAGGGTCCTGAATTCAGTACTTGGCAGTGAAATGCATGGTGGTAACACAATATTTTATTCAAGCAATTTTCCAAAAAAAACTGAAATTGAAAATAAGTGAGAGAAGCTGTGCAAGATGCCTATGGCATACACTACTGTCATTCTATGTATGTGTAATATATATGCATATATGTGTGTGTGTGTGTGTGTGTGTGTGTGTGTGTGTGTGTGTGTGTGTGTGTGTGTGTGTGTGTGTGTGTGTGTGTGTGTGTGTGTGTGTGTGAATAGTATGTGTGGAAGCAGACTTTTATCATGAAAATGGTCTGAATAAGGCAGTTTTGTCATTATTGGTTCATGCCTACTGGAAAAATGTTTAAACAATACATTTAAAATGCACTCCAACTTAAATCTAACAAGTGGGTTGTATTATACAAGGAATATAATTTAATAAAGCCAGGAAGGTGTCTCAAAGAAAAGAACACATGTATGTTTCTTGTTTTGTATGCAAGGGGCAATGATTTGAAAACAGCCCAAAGGCAATCTTTACCTACCACTGGCCAGATGCATTTTCTTTGGCTGTGGTTTGGGTTTCAATGCTGTTTCAATGAATGTGAGTTTCAAGGGCAGAGAATTTTTAATGCCAAGTCTATTTTCATTGTGAGACATTATTGCTTTGTTTAGCAGATATCTATTAGTGTTTGTGCATTGTGATATAAAATGTAAAAATAAAATCCAAATAATCAGTGTAGAAGTAAAGCAGTATGGACACATTAGTGTTTATGGTAAATGGGGTGAAATAGCCAGGTAATGGGACATTGGAATGGCTGCAGGGGGACTCTGGTGCTGTATTTTGGTTCTGTTCTTCAGTTTGTGTTTGAAAGTTGGTATCCCACAATTCCATTGGAGTGGGTGGGGTTATGTAATTATGTATGCAAATTTTACATTAATCAGCGTACAGATTTGTACCTATTTTTCATGGGCCTTGTCCAGATTTTTGATGTTTCCAGGTTGAGAGGTATGACTTAATGATGTCTGCATTGACAGGAGATTTGAAAAACCATCTGTGCTCCATAACTACTACCATAGAATCTCTCCATAATACAAATATTCTTGGTTGGGTCTTGACACTGAAACCAGTCCAAAATAGAGGAATGATTTCTAACTTAAGGGTTAAAATTAAAAGTGAACAACACAATTAGGAACCAATTTGTTTTATTCCAGAGCTATCAAAAGTATTTGAAGACTAATAAGACAATTAAGCAAGTGTGGACTGCTTAGGAGGCACTTTCCCTAGTTAAATAGCTCCTGACTCACAGTGGAAATCATGAATATCATTATCAAGTAATTCAATAAGCATTATTATTGTGAATACATTTATGATGCAGCATGCAACAATATAATTCTATACAAAAACTGCAAACTAGCCACCATTTTTTACCTAGTTAATTACAGAGGAAAATAGTACATGCACAAACTCTCCTATGTATAATACCACACACACACACACACACACACACACACACACACACGCGCGCACACACAGACAAGCACATAAGTTATACAAATCTGAGCCTCTTCCTATGAGTGCTATCAACTTATCAACTTTAGGGGCATCAATTACTACAGGCATAAGAAAACATTAAAGTGCTCTGCAAAAAAAAAAAAAATCATAACTAGCATAAATTAATCTGTATGTAGCTTTTCCATTCCAACATGTCTAGACCACATTGATGATTTATGCTTTTTGCTTACCTGCACCAAAACACAGAAATATCTAATAATTAATTAAGGACTTATTTAAAAAAATGAATATATTGCATTATGTCATCCAAACTTTCAGACTACTAGACAATGATTGAAATAGTTTGTTGTGTCTGTTACTAATTACTCTTTCTTCAAGTGGTCTCAGAATACAAAAGCATAATGTAATGAGGTGAAGAGTGTGAAATATGCTTCCCTGTAGAAAACTTTTTTTTTATGTAGTTTTCCTGTTGACTGTTCATCTACAAGTATGTGTGTTTTTCAGATGTGTATACTCAGGTCTTCAGTCTCATAGAATTTTTACTGCACAATGTACAAAAATGGAAAAAATGGGTTGTCGATGGATAGAATTTTTTTAAAACAAAAAAACACCTTTATTGCATTATCACTTATCACATTGACAATCATACATTTATATATGCAAATAAATCATTTTGACATATTGTCCATTGCAAACATTATGCATCACATATAATCTTCTATACAGTAGTTGGCAATCAAACATTACACAACTCATTCAGTTTCTTCCTTCTCTTAAACCTCATTCCTCCTCCAAAACATTATTCTGCTTGTATTGTTCCATAATTCCATTTTTTCTATGTACTTTGCTCCTACCCTTTTTTAAAGATCTCACTTCCAGTTATTTCTATCTCTGTTATTATATTCACTGCTTCTAATGTGGTTGGTTTAGACTTTGATTTCCATTTTCTAGTAATTGTTTTTTTTTTGGCAGCCACCAGAAGTAAACTCAGCAAGATGTGTAGTCAATTCAGATCCAGTATAACAGCTGAAAATAATAATTTCCTTAGTTACATGAAATTTCTCACTCAACATTTTTGACAAGAGTTACCAACAGGGAGTATTTAAAATCTGCCAAAATATTACATTCCCAAAAAATATGTTCCCAATTATCTCTTTCCTCCCCATCACACTTCCAGCATTTACAATCTTTGGAGTCTGCTTGGGGAATAAAATTACCTATGAAAATACTTCTCAGAAAAAATCCTAAATCTTCAAGACTTCTCTGTATATCTGAGAGCCATACACATATTCTCCTATTGTTTTTTTTTTGTGAATTGCTTATCAAATCTTTCTTCCCAATCCTTTCTAACCTTCTCAGCTTGATTCTTATAGTTACCATGCAATATTTTACATGCCTTACTAATATTGCCTTTTTAACAGCTGCTTCTGTTCTAGATTCAAATAAAAATCCTACCAGTACTAGTGTTTCACTTAGTATCCCCATAAATCTTTCTATTTGCCTATACCCCGATATGTAAACTTGATAGGGAAGGGAAGACAGTCTCCAGCCTGCAGTCCAAATGTATTCTTGGCCTCTTCCCATTCTATTACTTTTCCCTATGGAATTATTTGCTCCCAATACCTTGGTTCCTTTACATGTTTTCTCCAGTAAATTCCAGCCTCTCTTGCCTATTCTCTGTACCACTACTTGTAGTCATACCTATCAGTACAATCTCCTTTCTCAATTCCCATGTTGGCTTTGTTCTTAGAATACTTTCTGTTACTTTATTAATATAATATACTGTATGGGTATTATCATTCTCCTTAAAGATCTGCAACCAAAATCCCACTATTTCTTTTTTTTTTTTTTCTTGACTTGCCCTTCCCCCACTTCAACATCATTCCTTTTCACTTTGAATTATAGCTTTTTGCTTGTGTTATATGTAAGAACCTTAACTGTGTAGATCTGAAATATCCCTTCAAATCAGGTAATCCCAAGCCAACTTGTTCTGTTAGAAGGATCAACTTATCCCACTTGACTCATGCCCTCTCACCCTCCCTGTTAAAATTCTTCAACTCTTTATTAATTGCTATCCACAACTTCTCCACTGCTTCATAAAAATATGCCTAACCTGTGTATAAAACTAAAGGAACTAAACACAGTTTCCCTGCTTGTATCTTGCAATCCATAGCCATAAAACAGAGTTCTAGTTTCTCAGTTTTTATATTATCTTTTGTTAGTCTTTTCAAACATACCCTTAGCTGCTATAGCAGAATCATTTTAATCCACACTCCTAAGTGCTTCATTTTATCATGTCCCCATAAATATGGATATTGCTGAACCAATTTTTGAGTAGATAGTTTACAGCTATTGCACTTGTTTTATCTTCATTAATTTTGTATCAAAAAGACATGAAACTGTCTCAAAATGTTCAACAACACTGGAATGTCTCTTTTCTGGTTTTATCAGGTACAAAATAATTTCATCTGCTTATAAAATGAACTTTTCTTGATTATCATACCAATTATATCCTTGAATTTCCAAGTCCCTTATTTTCTTCACCAGTGGTACTAAATATAATGCAAATAACAAAGATGAGAGAGGATACCCCTGCTTGGTTCCTCTGGTCAGACGAAACTTTTAAGAGGACCCCCCACTTTAATTTTCACACCTTATATATCCTCCTAATTAGCATTATCATTGTGTCAGAGAATGCAAATGCTTCCATTGCCCTACTTCTCTGTATCAAGATTCACCAACAACAGTGATATTCTCTTATAAGCTGTTCTTTCTGGATCATCATTGTTCTATTAATGCTGTCAATTTTTTGCCTCCATTCCACAAAACCATACCGATCCATAGCTGTCAATCTTGGCAACACCTTTGCCATTCTTTTAGCCATTATAGACATAAGCATTTTATAATCATGGTTTAGAATCAAAATAGGCCTATATGAAGCTGGATCTGATGGGTCTTTACCATCCTTGGTTATTACAGCCACCACAGCTTTCTTCCAAGATGTTGCTGCTTCCCCTCATTTTAAAATACTGCCAAACAAAACATTCAAGATCTTCATCACTTTCTTCTCGCCTAGCTTGCAAACATCCACAGAAATACCATCTGTTCCTGGAGACTTTCCTGTAGACTGTTATATATCAACATTTTTATCTCATCTCCTCCTGTTGAGAACTGAGCCTCATCTACCTCTAACCTTGGCATGTTTAATTTTTCCATAAATATTTCAATTTGTACTTTTTCTTGATTCCACATTTCTTTGCTGTATACCTCAACAGGATCTCTGGTAATTTTCCTTGTTATAGTCTTCCTAAGATTGGTAACATCCCTTTATACTTTCAGTTGCCTAAGCCATTCTTCTAAAAGCTTTTGTGCTCTGGAGTTATTATCAAAACACAGTTGCTTAACAGCAATCTTTCTATGTTCATGCATATTATCCAGGTAGTCCCTTATTTTCTCTTTAGCACTCTGCAGTTGTGCCTCTTCTTATTCTGTGAGTGCTAAAGCAGCTACACTGTTTTGTGAAATTCTCCTTATTCTATAACGCTTTAACTTTTGTCAGCCCCTCTAAATAATTCTTGTTACCCCTTAACAATATCTCTTTTTTCTTTTATTTCTAGCCTATTTTAAACTGCACTTTCATTTTATCCATTCTGTAGCTATATTTTCTGAAGAAATTTCTATTGTCCCTAATAACTCCCTAATAATTTCCATTACCCATGCTTCAAATTCCTCTCTGTTTAACAGATAGGTGGGGAAGCACAAGTGTCTCATTTTTATTTTATTACTTTGCATATTTATTTTAGTTATAATCGATGTATGATTTGAAATAGTTATCAGATGCATATCAAAATGTTCAATTAAATGTACATGTTCCTGTGAAATATAGTTTCTGTCTAGCCTACCCCAGTTTTTATACTTTGGGAAATAATATGTAAATTTTCTCTGAGCTACTACTACTAAATTCACATCTTCTATACCAAATATTTTCATAAATTTCTTTAAAAAAATCGACCATCCTTTGTTATATTTTCCCTTCTAGGCCTCCCAGAAACATCCTTATTGCTGCAAATCAAATTCCAGTCCCCAACTATAAATAATATCACCTGTTGAAAGCTAATTAGTTACCAGAATTTTCTTAAGCTCTATTGTAGCAGTTTTGGTGGACTATAAATACATGCCAATGTAATCTTCTTTCTAGCCCCTTACTACAGCAAATCTACAATTATTATCTTCCCCCCACTTTTGTCACTATAGGAGCTCTTCTAGCAATTAATATAAGTAGTCCCTTTTTCATTTATCCCAGATATTCTGTTGAATAACCATCCTAAGTTAATTTCTTTATCAAGCTCACATGCTCATTTCTTTCCAAATGTGTCTCTTGTCGTAACCCTGTTTGTACTCTACATTTCTTAATATATAGTTCACTACTCTTTATTTTTTATATATATATATATATATATATATATATATATATATATATATATATATATATGTATACCTATGAGACCATTCACATTCAAAGATAATATGAAAGTGTTGCCATTATGATATGAAATTATTATTCCCACCTGCTATGTATAATAGCTTTTTTTTAACTGCTTAGTTTTAGCTTTTGTGTTACATGCATACATTAATGTTTGGCAGGTTGATATTTTATGCATTTGTTTCTTGTCATATGCATTTAAACCAATTTTACATCTTATAAGACTTTTTATTTTAATGAAAACCCTCAAAAAACACCCTCATAACCTATTAATGTAATACAAACACACAAAACTATGTACATCTTCAAATAATGAAGTTTAACCCTATTAATAGGAAAAATAAAGGTTTGCCTATGAACCTGTTCATGTTAAGATGCATGGTACAGCCTGTACTTCTATTTACACTAAGTGCTGTTTGTTTTTGTTTTATCTTTATTCCTCTTCCAGATGTAGAAAATAACAAGTTCTTTCCAAAGACATCATCTTTTAGTCTTTGAAAGAAAATGTATTGTTTTTATTGCCCCTTTATCAGCTTGTCTCCATAGAAAAATAAGAACCTGATACACAGTTGCCTTCACCTACAAGCTTCTCATGTTACACTGTGAGCATCCATTTGCTAAAAGAACACTTTTCATTACATTCATTCCCATTTTACATTGCAATGTCTACACTTCTTACAACTAGACAAGAAGAAGAAAGAGAAAAGAAGAATAAAAGGGTTCTTATTTACTTTAGTACCAGCATAACACACAAAAATAAGTCTAAAAGCTGTACTATATAACATCTAGTATATGTCATGTCTTATAAAAAAATAAGAACAAAAATTACTTTACTTACAGTTACCTCTTTCCTTCCTGTTTCCCTCCCATTAATGTTCTTCCAAACATTAATGACATGAAAGAAGACATATGCTTTGGAGCCCCCTGCATGTTTAACAAAAGCACAAAGTTCAATATTTCTAGTCTTTCATGTTCAACCACATTTCTCAAATGTGATTGATTCTTTGAAATCCCACACTTATTCATTAATTTCAGAGTCACTGGTTTTCTTCCTATTGATCTGTATCACCTATCTCCAGACCCTGCTTAATTTGCAATGTACTCCTGGTGTTTCTAGTAAACGCCAGTGCTCTTCTCTGTTTCTCAAGCATTTTTCTTTGGAACATAGGCTCATAGGAAGGTACTAGGCTATCGGCCCAAGGGCCTAAGTAAGCCTAGCCAACAAGGTTCCCTGGCTTACACCACCCAAGAAAGTTATTTTCCTCTGCCCCTGTCAAGCAGAGACACAGAAGTGATCCCAGGGGAGTATTTCCTATTTCCCATCCACTCATCAAGATTTTTCTTGAAGAGTGCTAGTGAGGAACTTTGCTTGATATAGATGGGTAGCTTGTTCCAGAGTATGGAAAGTCTCTGGGACAGGACTCTAGCCCTCCAGCATGTCCTGTTTATTGTGGTGACAAGGTTTAGGTCCCTGGAGCATGTAGCTCAGAGGGATTGGAATTTCTTTAGGTGGTGAATGTCCAACAGCTCTTGGTTTGACATAGTTTTATATGTTATGCAGAGATCACCTCAGAGTAGGCGATATGCTACGGAGTAAAGTTGGAGTTTTTTGAGACAGTCAGTGTAGGGCATCTGTTTGAGGCCAGTAATCATCTTTGTGAGGTACTAGTGTGGTCTTTCCAGCTGCTGCAGATGTCTTGTGAGGTACATTCCAAAAGGGGCGTTGTACTCTATAATGGGTCTAATGAGTGTTGAGTAGAGGGGAAAATGACCTCTTTTTTCCTGGATGAGAACCCTTTTGTGATGAGGTGTGCCACATAGAAGGATTTCCTGACTACTGTGGTGATGTGATTACCAAAGGAGAGACTACTGTCCACCTGGGTCCCAAGGTCTCTTATCATGCATTCGGTATTATGTAGACTGCCTGTGGTAGTTCATGGGTATAGAGTTTTACCAAAGGGGATGACAATGCACTTTTTGGCATTGAGCTTGAGACCATGGCTCTGTCACCAGGCATCTGTCTCAGTGAGGCCCTTTTGTAGGATGTCCACATCATTTGGGGACTTGACTATGGCTCCTAGTTTGCAGTCATCTGCGAATTTCATTAGCCAAAGGCCTTCTGTGTTAGTCTGTACTTCAGAAAAGTAGATATAAAACAGGAGAGGTCCCAGGACTGAACCCTGTGGTACTCCACTTGTCACTGGTTTAAAGTCAAATTTAGAGTCTTCAACTTTTACAGTGTAGGTTCTGTCAGTGAGCCAGTTGGCAACCCATCTTGTGATGTAGGGATTTATACCTAGTCTAGTGAAATTAGATGTAATTCCAGAATGGGGAATGGTGTTGAAAGCCTTTGTGAGGTCAAGATAGGCTGTGTGAACCACCTTACCCTCATCTACAGCTTTGGTGACGGCCTCAAAAAAGTTGATCAGGTTCAGGAGGCATGATCTGCCTTTCACAAACCTAAACTGGGTGGGGTCCGGAGATTGGAGGTTACCAATGTCTTTGTTTATGAGTTCCATGATGATACATTCCATGGCCTTGCAGACCAGGCTCGTCAGGCTAATAGGGCAATAGTTCCCGGGATCAGTGGTGGCTCTACCTTTGTGGAGTGGGATAACTGTTGCTGTGCTCCATTCAGTGGGCACAAAGCCTGACATGAGGCTATGATTGAACATGGTGCTTAGGTGGGGAGCCAGTTTGTTCTGAAGTTTGTGTAAAACGCAGCCTGGGATGTTGTCTGGTCCCATGGATGCTGTGTTTTTGGCTTTAGAGAGTACAGCTTTTACCTGCATAGTTGTGATTACAGTGACTCTGCATTCTTCCTGTATAGATTTTAGGGGGTGAGGGGGGGGTACCGTTAGCACTGAACCTATCTGCCAGGGTGTTGGCAATATCAGTTGGTTCTGTAAATTTCATGCCATTGTGCTGTAACTCAGAGCAGATCTGGGTGTTGCCATTGAGTTTCTTAACATAGCTATAGAATGCTTTATGGTTGTCCTTAGAATCAGTGGCAATTTTGTTTTCATAGCTAGCTTTGGAGGATCTTATAAGGGATCTCACCTTCTTACTGAGGATGACCAGGGAGCTCCTCCACTCATGGGATTTTACTGTCTTTAGCAACAGTTTCTTCCTTCTGTAGTAGAGTTTGTTTATGGCAGTGGACCACCAGATTGGCTTCCTTTTTTTGGACGATAACGTCTTGGTTCTGTTTTGGATAACACGATCCATGCACTCATGTAAGTGTTTATAGAGTGCATTTGTGTAGGATTCAGCAGTCGTAACTGTATTGTCCATCTGCATGGGTGGTATGAAGTTCACCACTGCTGTCTTAAGAAGCATGAAGCTAGCTTTGGAGAAATTTTTTACCATGGTTTCCTTAATGGGGGGGTGGGGATGGGATGTGGATATCTAGGGTGATTAGCTTATGGTCTGATCTGACCAACAAGGAGTTGACTTCAGGTGTGGAACATCGGTCACTCATGTTGTTAATGACTAGGTCTAGGATATTATTGCTCCTGGTGGGGGTATAGATAATGTGATCCAGGGCATTGGAATTTATGAATTCCAGAAAGCGTTGCATGAAGGAGTTGGTACATGAGTAGTTTTCCCAGTTAATGGTGGGTAGTTGAAATCTCCCATTATGAGGGTGTTGAAATCTCCCATTATGAGGGTGTTTGGTTGAACCCTAATATTTTCCAGTATATCAAGAAAAAAGGAGTGGGAATCCTGGGGCATGGTGGTGGATCGTTAGCAAGCAACAATTTGGATTGCAGTTTTGCCCAGAGTTAGTTGCACTTGGGATGCATTATGCTGAGCAGCTAGCCTGGAGGTCTGGATATCCTTAATGGGAAATAGGAGATACACCCTGGGGATCACTTCTGTGTCTCTGCTCGACAGTGGCACAAGAAAATAACTTTCTTGGGTGGCGTAAGCCAGGGAACCTTGTTGGCTAAGCTTACGTAGGCCCTTGGGCTGATAGCCTAGTACCTACCTATGAACCTATGAATATGGACACACCTCCACCTTTGGTGTTCCGGTCCAGGTCAGATGGCCGAAAAGTGTGGTATGAGTTATAGCTTGGTAATGCAGGAGGCTTGAACCAGGGCTCAGTCACTGAATAGATATCGATGTTCTCCATTTTAAGGAGTGCCTTGAGGGAGTGCATTTTGAGATTTAGACTTATAGCATTGAGTAGCATTACTTTCAGTTTGTGCTTGCCTGTTCCTGTTATGGTGGTGAATTTGTCATTTGAACCTTGCCTAAAAAGGCTCTATAGGGGAGGCAAGAGCCTTAGCCAGTATCCAGAATCCTAGGGGTGACAGGAGCAGGCCACCTCTGGCAAAGAATTGTGGTCTGTCGACCATGTCGTCCCAGGCAGACCGATACTGGTAATCCTTAGAATGACACCAGAAGCTTAGCCAATTGTTGAAGTCAATCATTTTGTCCTTGTACTACGGTATCATTCTGGGCAATGGCAAGATGCTACTTAGGGCTAGGGTCATACCTGCCTGGGCTAAAAGATCAGAGAGCTCTTCCATATCTCTTTTCATGTAGTCCAGGGAGGTACATCTCAGGTCATTCACACCAACATGGACAATGACAGAGTCATATTTGTACTTGTTGTGGAGTGACTTGAGTGCGTGGGTTATGTGGCAGATCCTGGCACCTGACAGGCAGCTGACAGTAACCTTCTCCTTGTTTAGCCTGGTGAGTGGGACATCAGTGTGCCTGACTATAGTCACATATGACTAGTGTGTTGGGTATGTTGTTTTGCCTTATGGGCTGTGGTTGAGTGGCACACTGACTCTGTGGGCTATGTGTCATTTGGGTTGTGTTGAGGGATGGAGATTGCATGTGTTTCTGTTTTGGAGGTCTCTGTTGCTTGAGCAGATTATTATTGAGAGCCTCCATTAATGTTTTTAAGTTTCTATGTGTGGATTTTGGTGGTGTAGTTTTAGTGGGACTATGTGATGAGTGTGGTGTGGTGCAAGTGTTTACCTTCTCCTCTTGACTGTCAAGTTCAGTCTTGGTTGTAGAGAGCTTTACCTCCAGTTTGGCTAGATAAGTGCATCTCTCACAGGTTGTAGTGTTGTGTGGTAGGAGGAAAGGGTTGTCTGTGTACATGAGGCAATTGCTACATTGCCTCAAGATGCCCAGATTCATCAGATAGACAGTAGAGAACACTGGGATCTGACCCTTGGACATGCCTGAATAAAAAACTATTTTCCTCTAGACAAGTGAGGAAAGTGAGTACAAGAGCTGTGTTTCTCTAAGCAAGTGAGGAAAGTAAGTACAAAAACTGTTTTACTCTAGGTAATGAGGAAGGTTGAGTGGTGTAGTAATTTGCAGCTTATTTAGTGCTGACAACAAGTTCTGAACAACTGCTGAGCATGAATAAGCAAATTCAAGTGCTAAAACTAAAAAATCTGTATGTGGACTAGACTAGCTGCAGGAAAGTGACAAGTGCAAATGCAGGCTTTTAAAACAGAAAGTTGAGAGAGATGGAAAAATTGCCCAAATGGCCAATAACTACAATTTCTGGGCCAGAAACCACTCCTTATGTGAAAGATAGGTAACCTAGTGCTTACCACTCTCACTGATAAGCAAGCAGGCTTCCCTCCAACAGAGAAAGGCTTGGGGGGGCTCAGAAGCTTACAAACAATCCTAGATACAGCAAATCTGTTTCTGGACTAGACTAGTTACAGGAAAGTGGGGAAACATGTGCAAAAATGTTTTTTTAAATTAGAAAGTTGAGAGAGATGGAAAAACTGCCCAAATGGCCAATAACGACAATTTCTGGGCCAGAAACCATTCCTGGAAAAGGTTTCACTGTCAATGTCCCGCTGTGAGCTTTATTTCCAGAAGAATAAGAAGCAGTCCCTTTCCATTTGATAGTTCACTTTTTGTTGGACCATCTTTTGCACTTCTTACTTCACATGTTCTGCATACAAAATTACTTTGATCCTCCAGGAAAAAAATGTTCTGAACACAGCTGGATACATCAGCTTGAACCTCACACCTGCCTCTTGGCATTCCCTGATGGCTGGAATAAATGTTCCTCTTCAGCCTGGTGTACCATGAGTAATAATTTTCTACAAACACTCTACCGTCTCCATCTTCTAGTACTTTGTCTTTTTGACACAAGTTTGCCAGAAGTGAGTCTTTCTGTTGGTAGGATTGCATCTTTACAATTAGAGGTCTTACAGGTTCATAGGTTCATAGGTGGGTACTAGGCTATCTGCTTGAAGGCATTTATAAGCCTAGCCAGAATGTGTTGGCTTTCGCCACCCCTTAAATTAGTTCCCTGTGCCTCTGTCCAGCAGAGCCACTGAAGTGATCCCTGAGGTAAACTTTCTGTTTCCCATCCACTCATCAAGGTTTCTTTTGAAGAGTGTTAGTGAGGAGCTCTGCCTAATGTAGATTGGGATTTTGTTCCAAAGCATGGGAAGTCTCTGGGACAGGAATCGATCCCTCTAGCATGCCCTATTAATTGTTGTGCTGAGGGAATAAGGTTTTCTTTAGGTGGAACATGTCCATCAATTCTGGGTTGGTCATGGCCTTGTATGTCAGGCAGAGATCACCTCTGCGTAGGCAGTATGCAACTGAGTACAACTGGAGTTTCTTCAGTCGAGCTGCATAGGGCATCTGTTTGAGGCCATTGATCCTCTTGGTGAGGTACTTCTGTAGTCTTTCCAGCTGTTGCAGGTGTCTTGTAAGGTACATCCCAAATGGAGCGTTGTACTCTAAGATGGGTCTGATGAGTGATGAGTAGAGGGGCACAATGACCTATTTTGATCTGGATGCAAACCCTTTTGTGATTAAGTGGGCCATGTAGAATGTTTTTCTTACCACTTTGGCAATGTGATTATCAAAGGTGAGATTACTATCTACTTGGGTCCCCAGATCCCTTATTACGTCTTCCGTATTTAGGGGACTACCAACTATGTGGTAGTTTGTGGGTACTTTGTTTTTTCCAAAGAGGATGACTGTGCACTTTTTGGCATTTAGCTTGAGGCCATGATTTTGACACCAGGTATCCGTCTCAATGAGACTTTTTTGGAGGATGTATGTGTCAGCCGGTGAGTCAATTATAGTCCCTAGTTTGCAGTCGTCTGTGAACATGGTCAGCCATAGTCCTCCTGTGCTTGTCTGTACCTCTGAGAAGTATATGCTGAACAGGAGGAGTCCTAGGACTGAGCCCTGGGGAATGCCACTTGTAACCAGTTTAGAGTCGGACCTAGCTCCTGCAACTCTCACCATGTGGGTTCTGTTCGTGAGCCAGTTGGCAAACCATCTTGTGATGTAGGGGTTTATGTTCAGGTTGGTGAGCTTGTCTATAATACCAGAATGGGGAATGGTGTTGAAGGCCTTAGCAAGGTCTAGGTAGGCTGTGTGTACCACCTTTCCTTCATCTATAGTCTTGGTAACTATCTCAAAAAAGTCCACCAGGTTTAGGAGGCATGATCTGCCCTTAACAAAGCCAAATTGTGTAGGGTCCAGTGTTTGGAGGTTCCCAATGTCTCTGTTAATGAGTTCCATGATGATGCACTCCATAGCCTTGCAGACCAAGCTAGTCAGGCTTATAGGGTGATAGTTCCAGGGGTCTGTTGTGGCTCCACCTTTGTGGAGAGGAATAACTGTTGCTGTGCACCATTCTATGGGTATGTAGCCTGTGGAGAGGCTGAGTTTGAACAGTGTGTTTAGGTGGAGGGTTAGTTCATCTTTGAGCTCGTGTAGGACGCAGCCTGGGACACCATCCGGTCCCATTGATGCTGTGTTTTTGGCTTTGGAGAGGGCTGTTTTAACCTGAGTGTCTGTGATTTCAGGGACTCTACATTCTTCTGGTATAGTTATGTGCCCTTTTGGGGGTGAGAGGGGTGTGAAGTTTGCACTGAGTCTGTCTGCCAGGATGTTAGTAATATCAGTTGGGTCAGTGTATTTTGTGCTATTCTGCACTAACTCGAGCAGATCTGAGCATTGCCACTTAGATTCTTGACCTAGCTAAAGAATGCCTTCTGGTTATCTTTGGAGTCCTTGGAAATTTTTCTTTCAAAGCTCGCCTTGGATGATTTTATGAGGGATCATAATTTATTGCTGATACTGATCAGGGATGTCTTCCCTTCCTGGGATTTTACTCTTTTTCTGTACTAGTTTCCTCCTTCTATTGTATAGCTTGTTTAAGGCAGGAGTCCACCAGACTGGTTTGCTTTTCTTGGAGGAGTGAGTCTTGGTTTTGTTTGGGATGGCATGATCCATGCATTCTTGTAGCTGCCCGTAGAATGCATTAGTAAAGGATTTTGCAGCTTGGACAGTGTTATCCTTCAGCATGGGGGCTTTGAAACTTTCCACCTCAGTCTTAAGTTACGTGAAGTTTGCTTTTGAAAAGTTTTTCACGGTGGCTTTCATGTTCGGGGGTGGGGGCGGAATATGGATATCCAAAGTGATTTGTTTATGGTCAGATCTAACCAGCGAGGGGTTGACCTCTGGTGTGGAACACCAGTTGCCCATGTTGGTGATGACCAGGTCCAATATGTCACCTCTGGTGGGAGTGTTGACCAGTTGAACCAGGGTGTTTGAGTTTATAAATTCTAGGAAAAGTTGGGCAAGGGAGTTAGTACTTGAGTAGTTCTCCCAGTTAATGTTTGGGTAATTAAAATCACCAAATATTAGGGTGTTTGGTAGAACCTTTATGTTTCCCAGTGTTTCCAGAAATGTGGAATGGGGGTCCTGGGACATGGTGGGTGATCTGTAGCAAGCTATAATATGAATTGCAGTTTTGCCCATTGTTAGTTGCACGTTGACGATCTCTGAAGCATCGTGCTGTGCCACTAACCTGGAGGTGTGGGTATCCTTGATGGATATGGATATGCTCCCGCCTTTTATATGCCAGTTTGGGTTCTATGGCCAAAATGTATGGTATGAGTTGTAGCCAGGTAGTGCTGGGTTGCTCTCTGGAGCCTTAAACCAGGTTTCTGTTACTGCACATATATCGATTTTCTCCATACTGAGGAGCGCCTCAAGTGCATGCATTTTGAGGTTTAGACTTCTGGCACTGAGTAGCATTACCCTCAGTTTTTTGTTACTTGTGCTATTTATGGTGGTGGGTTTGTTTTTTGAGCCTTGCCTAAAAAAGGCACTATGTGGGTGGCAAGAGCCTTGGCAAGTATTCGAAAGCCTAAGGGTGACAGGTGCAAGCCGTCTCTAGTGAAGCAGCGTGGCTTGTCGAGCATGTCATCCCAGATGGACAGACACTGGATCCCCTTTGAATGACACCAGAAACTTAGCTAATTGTTGAAATCGAGAATTTATTCTTTATACAGTGATATCATTCTTGGTGAGGGCAGGATGCTACTCAGGGTCATACCGGCCTGGGCTACATGATCATGTCTCTTTTCATGTAGTCCAGGTAGGCATGGCTCAGGTCATTTACACCAACATGGACAATGACAGAGTCATATTTTTACTTGTTCTGGAGTGACCTGAGTGCTTGTGTTATGTGGCAGATCCTGGCACCCTACAGACAGCTAACAGTAACCTTCTCCTTATTCAGCCTAGTGAGTGGGACGTCAGTGTGCCTGACTAGAGAGTCACCTATTACTAGTATGTTGGGTATGTTATTTTGTCTTAAGGGCTGTGATTGCATGGCACACTGGTTTTGTGAAGTATGTGTTTCATGGTTTGTGTTGAGGGGTGGAGGTTGCTTGGATGTTTGCTTTGGAGGTCTCTGTTGGTTTTGCAGATTTTTATTTAGAGCCTCCGAGTATGTTTCCATGTATTTATGTGTGTTTTTTGCCAGTGCTGGTTTAATGGGTCTATGTAAGACTTCTGGTGTGATGCAAGTATTTCTCTTCTCCTCCTGACTGTCTGATCCAGTCTTGGGTTGAGAGAGCTTAGCCTCTAGTTTGGCTGTATAACTGCATCTCTTGCATGTATTAGTGTTTGGTGGTAGGAGGAGGGGGTTGTCTGGGTACGTGAGGCAGTTGTTACATTGCCTCAAAATGCCCAGATTCACCAGTTGGAATGGAGAGTACACCTGAAAGTGCCCTTTGGACATGCCTGGATAGGTACAATGAACTGATTTACTGGACGGCTGGTAAGGTCGAATAGAGAGCCTTGCCCTTCTGTACAGTACAGAAGCGTCTAGTGCTAGGGTTTATAAGTGCTTGCTATACGTCTTGAGCAAGTGCCAGGCTGAGAAATGAATAGCTTGAGTGCTTAAGTTGAAGGTTTGTCTAGTTCCAAGGGAAAAATTGAAGAGGAGACTTTGTGGAGCTGGGAATAATTTTACCCTAGCTAACCAGCACTGCCCGGTGTGCAAAACCAGGCAAATACAGTATTTATAGCAGGGAAATGAAAGAGATAGAAATTAGCCCAAAACAGCCAATAAACTACTAATGTTTGGGCTGAAACCACTCTTCCAGGGACAGATAGGCTGCTTAAAGCTCCCCTCTCTCACAGGTGAAGAGAGAAACTTCCTTCTATTCAAGTAAGGTATGGGCAAACACAGAGATTTGTAACACAGCCCTGAATTCAGTACTAACCTGAAAACTGGACTATACTAGCTTAGATAGGTGGGAAACAAGTGTATATATATATATATATATATATATATATATATATATATATATATATATTTCAGAAAATAAATCAGATATACTCAAAAAACAGTTTAAAAGCACAGAAAAGGATAGTTATTGTTATATATCGCAGATCAGAGTTGTAGTCAATGCCCCCAGTAATAAAGTAGGAAGAAACACAAATACAGTAAAAGCAGATGAATAAAGTGCAATTTATATATATGTATATATATATATATATATATATATATATATATATATATATATATATATATATATATATATATATATATATATATAAAACAATAGAAAATGAACAAACTGATTTAAACAAGTTACCCAATTAACCAGAAAAAAGGTCATAACTGAGCCCTGTTCCAGCAGTCTTCAATCAGACAAGTTCTCACTTCACACCCCTGCTTACTAGGGTGCAGGGGAACCTTCTCCAAAAAAAGATGGCCTGGATCAGTGCTCAAGTTATACACAATAAGCCTGTGACCAGAAATTCCCAGCTCAGAAGGGCAGAATCCATCATCTCCTCCCACAAGAGTGCAGACCACAAACCTTCTTAATGTAGAATTACTGGCCTGAAGCCCAAGTGCTTAAGCCAGAACTAATACACTTTTAGAATAGCAGATACTGGGCCTTCAATCAGCAATTCCCAGCTTAGAAGGATGTATGCTACTTGTCCTGCCACAACAGTGCAGACCACAAACCTTCTTAATGTAAAACAGTCTTTATGAAGCCCAAGTGCTTAAACCAAAAGACTTGGAATAACAGTTACAATTTAATCAGGCTATGACCAAGCAGTAATAAATGCAGCAGAATAAATAAAATTGAGTACTTTTAAGAAAAGCAAAATAAAGTAGGAGGAAACACAAATACAGTAAAAGCAAATGAATAAAGTGCAATTTTTTTTAAGTGCAAGAAGAGAGGAAGGAAGAACCTAAGTGGGCTGGCCTTCTCAAATCTTCTCTCTGTATTAAGTAGAGTGAACACTAGACTCAGAATATGATTTAACTGTATTCAGTTAAGTGAGTAAATGAGATGGTCCCAGGAGGAGTGTTCTAATACAGACTTAAAGGAGGGGCGGGTAATTCCAGAGCCACCAACACTAACACCAACACAGGAACAGGGAGGGAGGGTGAGGAACTAACTGCAGAGAGACAAACAGCACACTGTTCAGAAACACACAATTAGGAAACAGAAAAAATGAGAATACAGTACTTTTAAAACTGCAAGTTTGTACTTAACAGAGGACTAATATCCACTACTGCAAGTTTCACTTAGCTTCAGCTTGTAATGCAGATGTTTGTAGCCAAGCAAGTCTCTCAGGAGTTGAGCATAATATGATTTCTCAAACTTTGTGGCTAGCACTTAAAGTACAGAGGAATCCCTCTAGGCTATTAAATATCAGATAACAAAGAAGTGATACCCCCTCTTATAGCAAAATAACTGCAAAGAGACACAGCACATTGTTCAGAAACACAGTTAGGAAACAGAAAAAATGAAAATACATTACTTTTAAAACTGCATTGTTTGTGCATAACAGAATACTAAAATTCACTACTGCAGGTTTCACTTAGCTTCAGCTTGTAATGCAGATGTTTGTAGCCAAGCAAGTCTCTCAGGAGTTAAGCATAAAATGATTTCTCAAACTTTGTGGCTAGCGCTTAAAGTACAGAGGAATCCCTCTAGGCTATTAAATATCAGATAACAAAGAAGTGATACCCCCTCTTATAGCAAAATAACTGCAGAGAGACACATAGCACACTGTTCAGAAACACACAATTAGGAAACAGAAAAAATGAAAATACAGTACTTTTAAAACTGCAAGTTTGTACTTAACAGAAGACTAAAATTCACTACTGCAAGTTTCACTTAGCTTCAACTTGTAATGCACTCTCACGGCTGCTCTCTCAAGGCAAGGGATGGAGCATACACACAATGTGCCATTTCAGTTAAAAACTACTGCTGTGGAATACCAGTCCAGTTGCTTATTTGTGGTTTCATAAAATTAATACAGTCTGTTCCTTCCAGTTTCTCTGGTACAGCATAAAATCTCAGGTTTTCCTTATATTCTCTATCTTCTAATTTTACCATTTTTGAAACCTCTCTCATACTCAGCCAGCCTTTTCTGTTTTCACCTCTGATTTTTGTCATTTTATCAGCTCATCTGAATATCTTGTTAAAGCTTCTTTCATTTTTTCTGTCCTTTTATTATTTAATTGATATACTCCTTCACTGTTTTGTTTATTTTAATCAGCTCTGAGCACATTTGACTTATTTTTTCCTCTAGCTTACCAGAAGTCATTTCTTGCACCATTGCTAGGACATGAACTGCTTTTCGTTGAGCAGCTATAGTAGTCTTCCCCGCTACTGTTTTCTCTTCACCTTTTGTGGTTGATTTTCTTTCATGTTTTCTAAATTTCTTCTTTTTTGACATCCAGGCAGTATACTTACTAGCCAACAATGGAAATTTACTCAGAAAATTAGTCACTTTTCAGTCCCACTACTATTTGGCATCTTCTTTCTGCTAAGGGACATTGCCACTGCAGAAAAAAAAAACACTCACAGACCTGCAGACTTTTAAGGATAACAATGTAACCTGTCACATCTAGTAATGTTATTGTAAATGATAAAGCAGTTATCTGATAGCGAGATACAATATTATATTGGAGAGGGAATTAATGATGGGCATCAGACTCCATGGGACCAAAATAAAGGCTGTATCAAGGACACTAATACATTCTAGGATACTAGGGATAACTTCAGGCTACCCATAGTTCTTGTGGCAGTGGATGCTGTTAGGCATTCTACTCTGAAGGAGATGCAGAGTGACATATTTTCACTCACCCACATACCCAGATCCAGCACAAGGTGAACTAGGCAGTTACCTACAATCTGATAATGGCCGGAGGACCTATAAGATGTTAAAATAAATAAATAAATAAAACTGTCCCCATCTCCCTGACCCTGTCCAAAGTCTGCTGAAAGTTTTGACATACAAATAAAAGCTAGAAAACTTGTTAAGCTGAATACTTTTAGCGCTTTCATTCACCTTTATTTTTGTGAACTTCTTCTGAAGAAGTTCACAAAAATAAAGGTGAATGAAAGCGCTAAAATTATTCAGTCTCGTAGTGGTCTGTGAAGGTGTTCAGCTTAACAAGTTTTCTAGTTTTGAGTTTGTTTGGTTTTCGAATTGTGTTTTGACAAACATATATTGCTTTCATTGGCTCAAATTAAAAGCATTTGAGCCAATGAGAGGGAGTTGTCATGTCAAATCAGAGAAACATGGAAGCTGATACAGAGCACTCATTTTACAAAAGTCAATACCAGCATTACTGCTCAAGCCGATTTCCTTGCTTACTTGCATTACTTTACTTGCTGATATCCTGCTCACCTGCTTTATTTCATATCCAGTAGTTGCTCTAAACTTTTTAAGTGAATTAAAGTGAATTGGAGTATTCTGCCTCTTATCTGTATAAGATTTTGCAGAACATTTCTAATTCTATCTCATATTCATTCCCTGGTCCTCATTAGCTTATTTTTTCTCTGGTAAACAATAAGGATGATAATGTTAGTCATAAGAGTTTCATAGCTCTTATTGTTCAGAAAATGCATGTCCATGCAATAACTTCTGTTCTGTTGACTTTCTAAGTGAATTACAGTTGTCTGCTTCTTAAGGCTTTGAGATGTTAATGAACTTGCCTAAGGTGTGACTTTGAGCAAGTCACTCAGACAGTTCTTCTGGATCACCCCTGAAAAGAAACAATTTGTGCAGTGCGATTACATGGTTATCAAATAGACAAAATAAAATACTATTTAAATTGTGTTCCTTTCTGTGCCTTTGTCCAACAAATTATTTTTGGCTTTGTCCAGAATTTTTCATCAAAGAAGATGAAAGGTATTTTGGTATGTTCCTTGTAAATTTTGTGGATTGCTGGCAATTTATTGTAGATTTATTGTAGATTGCAATCATTAAGTAATAATAATCGTGAGTTTCAGACTTTGAATCCTTCAGAAAAGGGTTATTAATGAAACTCTTGTTATTCTAGCAACTTTGCAAGTATACAAGAGAAATATATAAAAGTGTTCTTGATTTTGGGGTGTTTGTAATTCTTAAGCTAAGAAGTTAAGATGACAGAAATGAGATGCAGTGAGTTGCACTGTATGGTTCTGACACTAGTGAATTGAGGTACATTTCTGGGCCATTATTTCTGAATGTCTTCATTCATTTGATCTCAAGTGGATATCTGAAGTGTACAGGTATACCACTGGATAAAATTGATGGTCATGTAGATTTGTATGTCTGTGTATGCTTGTATGTCTGCAGAGGGCATAATTCTCTGCTGTCTCTTATGTTTTCTTCATATTTGACATATGTTCCTCATAAGCTATGTGGCTTTCTGGTAAAGTATTGTTTACTATGATCATAACATAATGACAAACATGAGTTTCAAGATTTCATACTCTTCAGAAAATGCTTGATAACCTAAAACCTGTTAATACTAGCAACTTTCTAAGGATAAATTATCAATATTTAAAATCTATTCTTGATTTGGGGCCTTTGTCACTGATTCTTGAGTAAGAGGTTGGGAGGGCATAAGGGGTGAAATGGGTTGCACTCTATGGTCCTCACTGCAGTGAACTGAAATATACTTCTAGGCCATTATTTGTGCATGTGCTCATTCATGTGATTGCAAGGAAAAAGCTGAGGTATACAGAGTCATACAAGTGGCTACAATTGAAAGTCATATGTGTGTGTGTGTGTGTGTGTGTGTGTGTGTGTGTGTGTGTGTGTGTGTGTGTGTGTGTGTGTGTGTGTGTGTGTGTGTGTGTGTGTATGTGTTTGGGTTCATAGGTTCATGGGTTTACACTAGGCTAACAGCCACCAGGGTCTTTACAAGTCTAGAAGTGCAACCCAACCCAGTTTTGTCCCCAAGTTCCTTGGACACCTATATGGTGGGGTATGTTAGTTTGGAATTAACATACTTACTGTCGACCTCTGTCCATTGATTATGTCACAGGTCCTTAGATCTAGTGTCTGTAGTGCTGTTTGTTTTGCAGATGTGCAGGAGATCCATCAGAGCTGAATCTGTGGATGCCTTAATGCCAGGCATTGGCTACCTCTCAGTAATCAGAAGGAGTCTGAGTACAGAGATAGTGCCTTAAGGCAATCTGTGTAGGAGAGGATATCCATACCCTGAATTCTTCGGATGAAGTACCTTTTAGGTCATTCCAGCTGTTGAAAGTGCCTGGTTAGGTACATGTCAAAGAGGACATTGTACTCAACGATGGGTTTGATAAGAAGACTGGTACTATAACTTACTATAAACCACTCCCTAGACAAATTGGTAAAACGAACACAAAGGCAAGCTTACTGTTGTTACGTCACACACAATCCTTTAATGTTAGCGCTTTCGTTGAGGCCAATACCCCAACTTCTTCAGACAACTCAACAATGCAAAACAGACTTTATATATATCATGCCCAATTAAGCAATTAATTCAAACAATTCACATTTAAAGGTACCTTGACTAAAAAAACACGTGAGTAAGGTTTTCTTCTAAAATCATTCCTAATTTTATAATATAAAATATATAATTATTTATATATAAAAATAATAACCTATACTCTCTAACATATTTGAAAATCTCTAAAATGTTTAAAATAATGACAATAATACCATAAAAATGCCATAAAAATACCATTAGAAATGGTGCAAAACAAGTGGACAGAGAATACTGTACATTCATAAGCATGCAGATTTTAAATAAATATAATTATCACAAAAACTGTTATACATATGTATATATTATCTACCTAATTAATGACTTTAATTTCAAAATGCATTTTATAGAAACAAATTCATTCAGCCCCAGGGGTAGGTGTGCAAATGTATGAATTTGCCACATGAGCTCACTCTCTTCTAATTTCAACTCCCATGGCCCCCCCCTCTTACTATGTTCTACCTGATGTATGATTGTAAAGGCAAATTTATGTGTAGGATTATCTAATATATGCCTAGCCAAGGCATTTGTAGTTTTACGTTTCTGAATATTATATTGGTGCTCGTAAATCCTCTGTTTTAGTTTTCTTTCAGTTTTTCCAATATAGAAAGATGGACAATGTTCACAGAGTGCCACATAAGCCACACCTTGGGAATTGTAATCAACTTTCCCTTTTACTATGTAGCTCTTATCTCTGATGGTACACTTATTCCCTACTTTAATGTGTTTGCATTGGTGGCAGCACCCACATTTTCTCATTCCACCCATAAATTTACGTTCATCTCTTTGACTTTCTAATAAACTTTTTAAATTGGGCCCCCTCCTATAAGTGAACTTCGGTTGTGAATCAAAGATTTTGTTAAGAGCATTGTCTTCTAAAATAATGGACTAAATCTTGTACATGATGTATTTTATATTATCTGTGTCCAAGGAATATGTGATCAAACACCTAATACCCAGATGTTTTTGTCTGTCATTATTGGTTTGACTATTAATTTGCTAGTATCTACAATTTCTTGATCCAAATATTCACTATAGCTATTATTATAGTGTTTATGTACAATGGGCTTAAAATGCCCAGACCTCCTTTTGGAGTTTACTTCATCAAAGATTTGCACTAGAAAATTTTCAGGGTACCCTCTCCTAAGGAACATGTCCTTTAAGGTTTCACATTCCAAAAAATAGTCACCATCAGCTGACACCATCCTAGCTGCCCTTACAACTTGTCCTTTAACCACTGCCTTCTTCTGGTGGTATGGATGGCAGCTTGAGAAATATAAAAATGCATTAGAATAGGTCGGCTTTCTATATATAGTTGTTCTAAACCTATTATGTACTTTGTCTTTGTATAGTTGGATGTCAAAGAAATTAATAGATTCAGCACCAACCTGATAAGTAAATTCTAGAAACCTTGTTGTTTCCGTGATAGTTCTAATAAATGTATCTATTATCCCTGCCTGGCCCTTCCAAACAAAAAACATATCATCCTGGTACCTTGTGTACCACACTACATTTTCTTGGAAGATTTTATTCTTGAATAAGTGTTTTTTTCCCAGTATGCCATTACACAGTTGGCAAAACTACCACCACAGGGTGACCCCATTGCCACCCCTGTTTTTTGTAGGAAGTAGTCACCATCAAAGTACATAAAGTTGTTGGATAAAACAAGATCCAATAGGGTTTCTATGACATACATTTCTCCCATGTCTGCTCCTTTATAGTTTAAAAATTCTCTTATCCACTCTATACCCAATCCTTGTGGTATGACCGTATAAAGGTCCTTTATGTCTACTGTAAGGAAGGTATACTCATCCCTATATTCTAAGTTGTTGATACTTTCTAAAAATGCCTAAGAATCTGAACAGATCTGTTTTTCAGTTTTAATGAATGGTTTGAGCTTATTATCAACATACTTAGCACAGGCATATGTAATGGATCCCCCACCATCCACTATAGGCCTAAAAGGTGGGTCACGTAAGTTTTTATGTATCTTAGGGGACCCAAATATGGTAGGTATAATAGGGGCTGACATAATGAGATAACATAGAATATCAGTAGTAATACTTCCTTCCAGAAACAAATCGTTAAGGGTGGCATTAATCCTTTTATATGCCCCATTAATTTCATTTAAACTAACTGATTCATGGACATCACTATCCAAAAAAATACTTTTTTATGATAAACCAGTTGGTCCATGAATACCAGACCCCCTCCCTTGTCTGGTTTCATGACTCTAATGTGGCATACGTTTAACAACTGGATGAACTCTAAGTCTTCGTGGGTTATGTTAAGCTGTTTTTTATTGTTAATAATACTGTTACTTTTGTGGCTATCTCTGCTAAACATAGCTCTTAAATCTGTCTCACACAACTTTTCAAATGTGACTAAAGATTCATGGAGGGGTGGATTAAACAAGCTTGAAATTCTAAAACTGTTGATTAAAGAAGGATTAGAACCCATCAAATACATTAAATTTAGTTTCCACACAAACAATTTGAGATCTAAAATAGTTTTAGCTATATCAACTTTTCTATCTGGGGCACATGTAAGTCCCTTAGCAAAGATATCAAGAGTACTTTCAACAATGTCCAGAACAGTAAAGTTGAATATGTTAAAGTAATTTGTGGAACTCGCGTGTATTTTAAGATTTTGTTCAACTCTGGTCATCTCCTGCACTGATTCTGGCATTTCTGTTGTTGTCCCTGTTTCCTGCTGTTCCTCCATTGCTCGCGCTGGTTTTTTGGCATTCCTGAAAACCCTGGTTGCTGTTGACATTATTATTATTGTTGCTGTTTGGCTGTCCATCACGATGGAGGTTGCTAGTCTGTTGATTATTAATCCTCTCACTGCGTCGCAAAACGGGAGTTTGTGAATTACTAAAATCACTTTCTGTGTTGTTTAGTTCCTCTACATTACCTCCGTTCTCTGGTGGGTGTGGCCTTACGTCATCGGCTGTTCTATCCAGAGATTTGTTAGTTTCCGGGGGTGACGGGTAGGTGGCTTGAATATTCATTAACATCACGGACAATCTTTTCTTTTTAATTTCAATAGCTTTGTTAATAGCAGCATCAATGCTTGTGTAAATTCATGCATAATCATATTTGTATCGACCAAAATCAGCATTAGTTATGATATTACATTCCAAAGTCTAAAGTTCAACTTTTAGCACATCAATTTGGGTAGCATATCATTTAATTAAAAGTACTAAGAACTCTGTCCCCTGACAATTAAATAATTAAATTAATTTGTAGAAGAAAGGAGACTTAAACACTAACCCAACCAGGTAGCGCCATTGCCTTAATCCTTTAGGGATAATTTTCTTAGTAATACATTCACGGAAATATGAAATTTCATCTGTAACTTACAGCATTTAAAGAGTTTATTATCAAACTCATTAAGCTGTGTTACAATAGGTAAAATATTATTATTATTGTTAGCATTAACATTAGACTCCATGTTGTCCATGAAAAATGCAGAAGTTTTCAAATAATTAGTCATAGATGGAAAAGAGTTCAATGCACTTACATTGTTTTGTTCATTTGCACAAGGCATTTGTATGGTGTTATTCCTTTCAGTAGATATCTCTGTTCGGCAAGTAGATGCAGAACTACTTGGAACAGAGTTAAAGGCTCCATTGGAAATTTCTGCATAAGAAAGAACATGTCCACTTGGTCCCAAACTATCTTCAGTTTGTCTGGGAACAAATTGGGATCTTCCTAGGTTGTTCTCTTCGATTGTTTTAGATAAACCATCCACTCGACTGAGTAGCTGTTGCACCAAAATAGTTAGGTTCCCCACGGCATTCGCCTCCAAGGTGGAATTGGAAACATTCATTTCTTGTTGAGAAAATCGTGATTGTGAAGAATTACCAGCTTCGCTTGCCACAGAACAACAAATTACTATAAACCACTCTCTAGACAAACTGGTAAAATGAAAACAAAGGCAAGCTTACTGTTGTTACTTCACACACAATCCTTTAATATTAGCACTTTCATTGAGGCCAATACCCCAACTTCTTCAGACAACTCAACAATGCAAAACAGACTTTATATATATCATGTCCAATTAAGCAATTAATTCAAACAACTCACATTTAAAGGTACCTTGACTAAAAAAACACGTGAGTAAGGTTTTTTTTCTAAAATCATTCCCAATTTTATAATATAAAAATATATAATTATATATATATATATATATATATATATATATATATATATATGTATATATATATATATATATATATATATATATAATAATAACCTATACTCTCTAAAATATTTGAGAATCTCTAAAATGTTTAAAATAATGGCAATAATACCAAAAAATGCCATAAAAATACCATTAGAAATGGTGCAAAACAAGTGGACAGAGAATACTGTACATTCATAAGCATGCAGATTTTAAATAAATATATATATATATATAAATAAATCCAAACACGACAAAACTAGATCTCCTCAAAAAAGAAATAAATCCAAACATGACAAAACTAGGCCATGGTCTCAGTGCTGCTTGTTGTTGTATATATATATATATAAATAGACCCGGTTTTTCCATCATCATTGACTGTAGATGCTACTCATGATGTCAATAATTTGATAGTTAATTTGACTGAACATATATTTAGTCCTAGTCAAATAAAACTATTACAAAAGGGTCTTAATTATGTGCCATCTTTCTATTTATCACATTTAGATGTGGTTAATGATGTGAAAGAATTTAGCAGAATGTTGAATGTGAAATGTTTTTTTGCCAATCAGGAGGCAACAATGACCACGGTACAGCAAGATGTTTTCAAGTTTCAAAAGTCTAAGTTTGTTCCTATTTATAATAATAATGTTCGAATTTTCGAACAGATGGTATTGAAAGAAATACAAAATAAAAAAATGGAAATTTTTAAGCATTTTGGTCATAATCTAACTAAAGAAGAACATGAAGCATTAATTCAACTGTCTCAAAATTTAAATCTTGTTATAACTTCAGCAGACAAGGGGGGAGCAATAGTTATTTGGGATAAAACCCAATATAATAGGGAGGCTAATAGACAACTGAGTGATTCCGACTACTACTGCCCCCTAATGACAGACCCCACTACTGAATTTAAGATTGTTGTTGATAATTTCTTGTCCAGAGCTATACAACAACAAATTATTAATACACAATTGGCTACACAACTTAGGGTAGATAATCCCCAGGCTCAATATTTCTATCTAACCCCGAAAATACACAAGAATTTGCAAAGCCCTCCAGGTAGGCCCATAGTGTCAGGTAGAGGTTCTATTATTGAACCTTTATCTGAATACCTAGAGACAAAATTAAGGCCATTACTGACCTCAATACCAGCTAGAATTAGGGATTCCAAACAATTTTTACAGCTTATGAATGATTTACAAATATCCAATAATAGTTTCTTAGGTACGCTAGATGTACAGTCACTGTACACTAGTATTCCCCACCAAGGAGGTGTGGTGGCGGTAGAATATTGGATGCGTAAATCTGGAATATACTCAAAAAGAGAAATACAATTCTTGCTATCTATGTTGAGGTTAGTTTTAGAGCATAATGCATTTAAATATAATGAGCAATGGTATTTACAAGTCAAAGGTACAGCCATGGGAGCTACATTCGCTCCTTTATATGCTGACCTGTTTATGGGCTACCTGGAGGAGCTTTGCATATACAATGAAGATTTTCCTTTTAAACACAAATTAACTATGTGGCGCAGGTTTTTGGATGATTGTTGGGTTATATGGGATGGCACCATAACAGAATGGAAAGAATTTTGTAATTATTTGAACTCAAATATATATAGTATTACATTTATTGGTAAAGTGGATTTGTTTACGATAGATTTTCTTGACGTAAACATAACTAAGGCAATTGATGGCACAATAGTCACAGAAATTTATAGGAAGCCTTTTTCGAAAAATTCCATTTTACATGCCAATAGCTGCCATCCTTCCCACATCATCAAAAATATACCTAAGGCACAATTTCATAGGCTTAAAACCGTATGTTCAGAAGAACAGACATATAGTTTTTTTGAAAAAGATATGGAAAATAGATTTAAAGCTAGGGGGTATAATACAGCCACTATAAATATAGCCAAACAACAAATGAATAGCCTGGACAGAGATTCTCTGTTGCAAAATAAATCAGAGGGGAAGTTTAATCAGGCTTCAACTATTAGATTTGTGACAACATATGCTAGCAATATCCATTTGATTAAACAAATTATAGACAAATACTGGTCTATATTACACAATGATCCTTATTTGACTAACATAATAGGAGATCATTGTGCATATTCTTACAAAAAAGGTAAGACTATAGGACAACATTTTTCTGGCTATAAAAGACACATCAAAGTAGTTAAAAATACTAGCATGATTTCTAAAGGTAGCACATATTGTGGGAACTGTACTTATTGTAAGCTTATGTCCAAGACGTCCTCTTTTACCTCTATCAATACAAGCAAAGTTTATGATATATTAAATCTGATTACATGTAACACATCTTGGGTTGTATATATGGCGGTATGCAGATGCGGAGCATTTTACGTAGGCCAGACATCTTGCATGCTTAAACAAAGAATAGCAACACATGTTAGTGATATAAAGTGTAACAGGGTTAGGAGTGCATTGTATAAACATACTTTGGAACATACAACGGCACACTTTATATTTGTGGGTATTGATAGGGTAGTTGATACTAGCTTGGGGGATAGGGCAAAACATAATATATTAGATCAAAAAGAAAGAAGATGGATTGTTAATTTGGGTGCTATGCATAAACCAGGTCTTAATGACCATTGGTAATTAAGTATTAATCATGTATTGAATATAAGTTTAGGGATCAAGAATGGTTTTTTGTTTAGGTATGTGTATATTATTATATATATATATATCTAAAAATAACAGTTGCATATTTTATGAAAAAGGATAGTTATTATTATATTATATATAACAATGCAAATCAAATATTGTAATTTATGGGCATACTATTGACAGAATAGCATTTAATTTGGATATAAAACAGCATGTATAACCTTTCAAATTTACTTATGGTTAATGGGGTAAGGGTTTCTTTAATACCAGCATGTTGGTTTTGTATTTAAATGAGTACTGGATGTCTGCCGTCACACACTGATGACGCTTTGGTGAAAGCGAAACCGGTCTGTGGGGTGACTGTAAGGCTTTAATAAAGCTCTCCTTCAAAGACGGCTGTGGATACTTATTTTGTGGATTTATCCTTTGTGCTGGACTTTTTTTGGTATGGTATATATATATATATATATATATATATATATATATATATATATATATATATGTATATATATATGCATGTGTGTGTGTGTGTGTGTGTGTGTGTGTGTGTGTGTGTGTGTGTGTGTGTGTGTATTGCCTTCGCACATTGGATCCATACTCTGAACCTCTCATTGCAAAACATCTGACCAAAGGCACTGGTAATGGGGGTGAAGGGGCCCAAAATATGTATCTCTTTTAATTATTGACATACTTTCTTCCTCAACAGTTTATCAGATTTGCCTTGCAACACAATAACCAGCACTGGCAAGTCTTGAGCCGAGGACCCTGTGCAACATAGCCACAACAAGTTAACAGTTAGCCATCTCAGCTGTAAGATGTCAGGATGATATCTCTAGCATATAATGCAGAACAGGCAGTCTACCATATGGAATGTACAATCTGGAGGCAGCAAACATTCCAATGATACATATGCACACACACACACACACACACACACACATATATATATATATATATATATATATATATATATATATATATAGATGATATATATATATATAGATATATATATATATATATATATATACACACATATATATATATATATATGTACATATATATATATATATATATATATATATATATATATATATGTGTGTGTGTGTGTGTGTGTGTGTGTGTGTGTGTATATATATGGATTCACTTTAGATTATCGAATTATCAAAAACTTGAAACCCATATGGTCGAGAGCATATGATCGAGTTTTTGGAAACTCGAAAATCTAAAGTGCATGAAAAAAATGCAAAACATAAAAGCATTTCTGCAGTGGGGCAAGCCCCCCTGAACCCCCCACACCCACCCTATTTAAATATACCAACTCAAAGATTACACTACAGTGAAGAAAAGGAAATCTCCCATTCCGTGCTGTATGCAGAAGCACAGAATGGGAGGTTTCCCATGTCCTCACTGTAGTGTGATCTCGGAGTTCATACATCTAAATAGGAGATGTTGTGGGGGGTGCAGGGGGGCTTGCCCCCTGCAGAAACATTGTTTTTATGTTTTGTGCTTTGTTTTTTTTTTTTTGTCATGCATTTTAAATTTTCGAGTTTCCAAAAACTTGATCATATGGTCTCGACCATATGGGTTTTGAGTTTTTGGACATTCGATAATCTAAAGGAAAGCCATATATACACATACATACACATATAAATATACTACTACATATAGATATGTATAAAAAGAGTATATACAGAGGGTGCGCTACATATCAAACAGCCAGTATTCCTACAGTTGCCACCTTTTAAAATGGCCAGTGTTTGATTCTTTCACACAAATGAGAATTATTGCATCAAACATATACCCACACTCAATGCAAAGGACATGACACCACACACAAGTTTGCATACATAGAAATCTTTATTTGTGTACTATTTCAGTTGTTTATGCCATTTCTTATAGTAGTTATGTGTTTGAAATACATAATAACTGAGTAATTCAACTCTCAAACAAAACATTTGATACAGTAATCTGAAAAACTTATGTTGCTGTTCAGGCTAAGGCCTTCAAGTAGTACAACAGTAAAAATAACACCTGGCTTAAAGATAAGAACCAATCAAGACTTATTAATTACAGAGGTAGTTCAGCAGCCTGCAATTACACTCTGTACTCAACCCCTAGGGGGAAAATAAATAGATGTCACAATGAAAATATATCTGTTACATACCAATGCTTAACTTAAAATGTCACTATCACACTGACAAACAGATCTGTCTGTAAGACAGTAAGCTCTAGACCACCACTGTTCCCATGGTGAAATGTATGAAAATGTACAGCCATATACCTTCATTTTTCTTACTACTGATATCCCTCACATGTTGTAACAGCCTATGTTAAAAAACATTTCATACCCCCTCCTTCATAAAATGTCTTATAAGGACATATAACAGCATTTTACATACACTAACCTCTGGACTGTACAAGGTCACACAAGTTTTGTCCAGCTGTAGCCCTCATATATATGGACACTATCCCATAATTTGTGTGGGAGTACACAACATCATTTGAATGATAGCAGGAATGACAGCACTAAATACTGATAGGCCATTACTTAACAGCCTCTTACTGCATGACATCTGGACAAAGCCTGGTATATAGGTGGAGGGCAGAGGCTGGAACGCAAGGCAATATTTGCAATATTGCTGTTATATACTGTGAAAGTTGCTGGTGTTACAGGATTGCTTGCAATATACCCTAACTCAGGAATATGAGGTCAGAAACACAAATGTATGTTGCCATGTACTGATAGCACTCAACAGATAAAACATAGCACTCAATCCTCTGGCCATCATGTGGATAGGCCCAGAGTTGAGAGCTATGTAGACAGACTGCATTCCATGCAAAACTAGCATGTACACACAAACCCTGTAAAACTAGCAGTATTCAATGCATATAACAGCAATACTCACACTGTATGTAGGTTTGGAACCTTATACAAACATGTAGTTGGCCTGTGTCCGCATGTCCTGTTGTAAGAAGTATTGCAATCTCTTGTATGTAACACTGCTGCTGACACACAGGAAGGATATCTTCAATACAAGAAAGGTAAAGGGACAATGCCCACATGATGTAGTCATTTATAGTAGTGGATTGCTATAACATTGGTAATTGGAAGTACTACACAGCTGGCTGCATGCAATTAGCAAGTTGGAAACACAAATTGGTGCAGAGGCCATCACCTGATCATGAGCATCACCTACAAAATCCATGCTGCAACCTACTCAAACCAGTTCAACCCCTGTAGTGGAGAGAGTGAGAGAGAGAGAGAGAGAAAGAAAAAAATATAACAAAAATAACACTAAAAATAAATACTACAAATCAAAACAAAATAAAATCAATCAAGAAACATATCCAAGTGTAAACAGAAGAGAGCACAATACTAAACAGGTATGTGAAACATCTAAACATGCAATTGAATGTAGTACTTGGTCTGTAATAATGGGATAGATGATGTTGAAAGATTTATATGTGCCATCAATATTTTTGATGTAATGATGTCCTGCTGAACTACTGCTATGGACATAGCATCTGGCCCTGTGGGCAGTGGGCCATACTTGTCAACTGTGCAGATCTGCACAGAATGACAAGATGTAAACCATCATAGTGTTTGTTCTGTCCCTTAAAACATTAATACTAGTCTGGCAAATAGCGGAAGGTGGAAGTAATGAAGTCATGATAGACACATAAGTTTCAGACCCCACCACCTTCAGGACAGTCATGCACAAAAATCACGGGTTTGTAATAGGCTTACCTATAATCTGTCCTTTTTAATTTCTCCAAGTCTTTTGGGTTTCTGATATCATGATGGAAATTGACCCCATTCCTAAATCAAAGTACGATTAAAGTTCATGAAGTTAGCATTGTTTTGCTCTTTAATGTTAGCCAAAAGTGCTCTTTGCAGCACCCGCAATGTGCCCAGTAATGACTCCTTCTGCATTTTGTACAGTGTTACATGAAATGGTAACATATCTAAATATGATTGTAAATTATTTTTTATAAGACCATTTGCTCCTACTACTATTGGAACTGTCTGGGTATCTTTCTTCCACATGCCTATCGTTTCTGCCTGCAAATCGAGGTATTTTATGACTTTGTGTCTCTCTGTACACAAGACACTGTAGTCACTAGGTCTGGTGGTTTCAATGATCAATGCTACTTTTGTCTTATTTTCTTGGACCACTATAAATGTTTTTTTAGCATCTATCTTTTGGACTGTTGGTATTGGGTGATCCTATCTGATGTAAATTTCATCATTTTCTATGATTCTCTATGGCTCATGTTTCCAATGTTTTTCAGCCACTTTGATACCATAATGTTTGCACAATCTCTAGTGTAACAATCTTGCCACATTATTATGCGTTTTAGTATACAGTCCCTCTGCAATTAGAGAGTCGCAACCAGCAAATAGGTGTGTGACTGTTTGCAATTCAGTTCCACAAAACCTACATATGTGTGTTTCTCCCACATGTTCAATGGACTCAGTAAACCAGCATGTACATAGCCCACTATCTTGGGCTGCCAATATTAACCTTTCATTTCTTGATGTAAATTCACCTCTCCTTAACCATTCCTGCATTTGTTCTTGATCAACATGAGGCTCTTCCAGAAGTTTTCTATACTTGCAACTATATTTATGTTTTTTCCACATTTCTTGCCTTCTCATCTGGTCCTTCACCTTATATTCTTCATTTTGTTCTTTAGCACATTCAGTTGCTGCCTGTTTTTTATCCACTACTGGTTTGATTTCCATTCTTGCCTGACGTCGATATGCTTCTGCTAAATTAAACAGAGATGTCATCTTAGATTTATTCTCCTCATGTTTCAAAACTTTCACCACATTTGGATCTTGTGAGGTCAGTAGATATGTGTTGAGTCCCACGATTGCAGATCTATACATGTAATCAATTTCAAGGAGGCCCATCCCTCCTTCAGAACTGGGAATATATAATCTTGGTATACACTGATTTTTATAAATCATTTGGTGAGCATGAAGCATCATTCTTGTTTTAATATCCAATCTATCCAATACCTTTTGGGACTAGTCAATCATTCCAAAACTATAAGTTAGGACAAGAAGAGCAAATTGATTTATAGCTTGGATCTTGTTCCTAGGTGTCAATGCTGTTTTCAGGATTAATTTAAGTCTTCTAAAGTACACCTTACTAAGCTTTATTTGCATTTGTTCATGTGTTATTGCTGATCCTTCATCAATTCCCAAGTATTTATACACCATCTCTTTCTCAACTTCTTTTATATCATATTTGTGTCCCAAACTTATGTTTTCCTGGTGCTGCAATTTTCCTTTTTTAAAGGTTGCTTTTGCACATATATCAAGACCAAATGACATTCCAATATCATCTGAAAATGTTTTGACAACCTGCATCTGTGCTTTCAGTTCCTCATCTGATGAGCTATACAATTGTAAATTATCGACAAAGAGATGAGAAGTCATTAGACTTTGTTGTTTTCTAGAAGCCAAATTATAGCCATGACCTAAGCTGTTAAGTAAACAGCTTAATGGATTAATGGCAAGGCAAAATAGCAATGGTGACAGGGAATCGCCCTGGAATATCCCCCTTTGGATTTTTATCCCTGGGATAATAATCTGTCCTTATCATGGCTTAATTGCAAAGTGGTCTGCCACTGTTTCATGGTTACTGTAATGTAATCAATCAGTGTAGGATGTACCTTATACATTTTTAAGCACTCTTTTATCCATGAATGTGGGATACTATCAAATGCTTTTTTATAGTCAATCCATGCCATACTTAGATTCTTCCCTTTCTTACAGTTCTCCACTATAACTTTAACAACAAATGATCCTTTGTTCCATATGACTTTCTTTTATTGCCTTTTTGTTCTACTGCCATAATTGAGTTATCTTCTAAGTGACTATAAACTCTGTCGGCGCCAATCCCTGTGTATAGTTTATATGTCGTCAGAAGACAAATTATTGGTCTATAATTTTTAGGGTAGTTTGCAGGTTCACTCTTAAGTAAGAGCATTGTTTTTCCTGTTGTTAACCAGCACAGTGTCTGTTCAGGGTGTGCATATAAATAGTTTTTACTCATGGCTAGATCCTCATGTAAAGAAGTTAATACTTTAAGCCAAAAGTTAGGTACTGCATCTGGGCCTGGGGTTTTCCAATTAGAGGCTTTTCTCAACTTTGTTTCAATCTCTCTGGCTGTTATTTCATCCCATTTCATATCCTGTACCTTTAAACTTCTTATTATTTCTTTTACTTATTCTATCCATTTAGCATCTTTGTTATGTTCCACAGGATCTTCATAGGTACTTTTCCAAAATGTATCTACTTCCTCTTTTTTCAGTCATCTATCAATTCCTTTTACCTCATTTCCCAATTCTCCATAAAACTTTTTTGGATCATCAGTAAAATGCTTATTTTGTGCTTTCCCTTATATTTATCTTCGCATCTTCTGAGTTTTTCTGCCTGCTTTGAAATATTTAGTTTGTTTCTCCAATAGTGCATAATAGATCCTGGTCTTTTCTAATACCGTGCATTGCTTTTATCACATCTATCTTTCTTAATATTTTTGTTGACCTGTTCCCTTTTATATAATCTTCTAACAATGACACTTCTTGTCTTAGCTGCTTTATAATTTTCTCTATTCAATATTTCCATGATGGTATTCACTTTCACCCCCCCTTTTCCCTCTCTACCCTATGTTCCTCTGGTAAAATTTTATCAGTTATTAATTTATCAGCACAGTAATATATTCTGTTTACTTCTGTTATATCGCATGGATCCCTATGGACAGTCCTAATTACTGTGTTCATTTATTTTATCACGCTTCTGACTTTTGGGGTTTTATTAACCTTCTGCAGTCTATTTCTCTCATTGATCTTGATATATCTGTCTTTGTTTATTAAATCAAACAACTCTTCTCTTAACTCCTTTTCTTCCATATTGAGGGCACATCCCTTGTTTTCCATTTCTTGCGGGCATTTTATAGAAAGTTCTGTAACATCTTCTTGGGGCACATTCTTTTCAATTTCATCCTGTGTCATCTGTTGTTTTGGCATATGGAAACTCACTGGCCTATCACTCCTCAACATTGACTGCATCAGAGTTTCCACAGTTTCCTGTTCCTTTCCTTCCTGTCTAGCTTCAAGTGAACTTTTATACTGGTTTCCTGTGGAAGCCTCCAAAATATCTTGATATGGCACGTGACCTGTTGCTTCCTGTTTCACTGGTTTCCCCCTAATTTGGATATCCATTACTTTATCTTGTTGTGGTGCTTTCTGCATTTGAATTTCTACACTGACTCCTTCTCTTTGCAGCTGTTCCATTACCTCAATTTCTATTTTTTTTACTTCACCATTACTAATCTTTTTTCTACTTTTCCATATCCGGATTCCTTTGCCTTTATTTTTCTTCAGATATTATTGGTGCTGCTCTTTTTGTGTTAGTTAGTTTTGCTTTCTCCTTTACATAAATATTACACCATATTAAATCTCTTTTCCTTTCCCTGTTCATATTTCTTCTTCACATGTCTCCTGATCTTCTTGCTTTTCCTTCTTCTGGGAACTCACTCCATCATGTGATGTAGTCTGTTTTAGACCTTCCACATTAAATCCTTCATTTTGCAGGCACTTCATAATTTCAACTTCTATTTCTTTAACTTCTACTTTACTAATCGTATTTTCTGCATTAAATCTTTGTGCTTTTAGTGTTTTTATAGTGAAATTTTCCATATCTGGATGCCTCTGCCTGTATTTTTCTTCGAATATCTTTGAAACTGCCTTCTGTAAATTAGTTAACTTGGCCTTCTCATTTGCATAAATATTGCACCATATCAAATCTCTCTTTCTTTCCCATGTCCATATTTCTTTTTTATATTTTTCAAATATCTCTAGGTTTTGTTGTTTATATTTTCACACTTCCTCAGAGGCTTCTTTTTCCAAAGAGATCAAAGTTTCTTGATCTATATACTGTTTTTCAAAAATCTGTTGTATTAATGAAAGCAAATTTTTATTTGAAGCTTGTGACAGTTTTTCCTACCAAAGTATTTATCTTTCCTCTAATTACTCTTTTAATTGTTTTGTATATCTTGTGTGTGGAAATTCTGGGCTTTTTGCATAATAGTAACAATACATAATTTCTTTTTTATCCTCAATAGTCCACTCTGTCATCTTTATGGCTCTTCTTTGGCCAATCAATTTTTGTTACTTTTGTGGACTACTACTTCCTTCTACAACAGGGGGGCCATCCTCCCCCTTAGCCTGGCCCGGCCCCATTGTAGGATTGTTTCTGTATTTTGGGGATTCTACACTGTCATTTTTTCCAACCCTGCTACCAGTGCACCTAACAGGATTGGGAACTTTTTTATCCTGGGTCTTGTGCACCCGGCTATCTTTTTTTATTTTTGATTTACTTCTGTCCATGATATATGCATATATGCTATATAAATACAGTTTATATATCAGTGTCACCTTGGTGAGATTTTGTGAAAAACAGGGTCTACCTCATGAAGGTGTGTGTGTTTATGTATGTATGTATATATATATATATATATATATATATATATATATATATATATATATATATATATACATTTTCTCTACTGTTGAATGACTGTGCTGCATAATATATTTGCGAAAACATCATACATATCTGCAGCTCAGATGGCTTACTGGTAAATTGATGTGGCTATGGTGTACAGGGTCCTGGGTCACACACTTGCAATGGCTGATAATTTATCTACTGGCCAGAAAAAGGGCTGTTGGATACAGAGTGATTACGACACCTGTAAGCAGTTGTAAGTGGTTGCAAAGTGGACAGTTATGTCTGGTGTGAAATTTATGTTGGGAACACATTGCTCTTTGTTAAGGTGAGAGTGGGATGTTGGGTAAGCATAGTAGGTATATTTGGTGAGGTAGGTTGGGTTGAAAGACAGACAAGACAGACAAGACAGACAAGACAGCATATTTGGGTGGAATATGACACGTGGTGGGTAAACACCTTGAATGAGGAGGGTGTATGGAAATTGGAAGCCCATGAGCCCCCAAATGGAAACAGTGGGACTGAGGTCCCCACCCATGGGCAGTCACCACTGCACCTTCACAGCCCTGAAGGTGGCTGTGCTGGGGCTGAGCAGGAGGAGCACGCTGACCCTCTAATTGTGTCACAAGGGCCTCAAAGTGGTGAAGCAGATCCTCCAATTCTCTGCAGAGCTCCCTATGTACCAGACCCTGGACCTGACATCAGGTGACAGGATCCTGTCTGTGTACGCTACCAGGGGGATGGAGATGAGCACCATCTCCTGAGGTGGTTCCAACTGAAGGTAGTGTAGGACCAGCAGATGAGGAGGTCCCAGGTTGGGTTCCAGACATGCTGTGGCCTGGTAACATGGCCATATGAGATGAGAGAGGTGGTTCTGCTGGCAACAGCCTTCCCAAACACGCTATCATATCACAGTTTTAGAACATATGTGGGTAGTAATAGTCAACACAATCCAGTATTAGTTATTAACCCAAAACACTAGACTTTGAGCAGTTGCATAGCAAACATGACACATGCATATATGGAACCACAGTGGCCATTACAGTAGCATGCAGGCTGCATTGTTAGCAACAGGCCACCAATGATAGTTTTTCAACATGGAACATGAATAGAAACACATTTCAATATTTGTTGCACAATAGGATATATGCCCCAACAGTAGGTTTGGTGTAGACATACCCATTGATTTGTGTGTTCAGATTATTGTTTCAGATATGGTGGGGGGGGTGGGATGTCTATTAACAACTATTATATCCTTGCAGTATGAGTTCCTTGGGCCTTTTTTTCCTCTTTATGTCTTCCAGGTACTATGTTGAGAGTGCTTTCCAGCATATACACCCCAGGAAAATGACATCCTCATAAACTACCTGGTGTAGCACCACCAAACCCTTTTTGGGCATACAGCCCATGATCTGCAGGATATGACTGACCTGTGGAATGACCTCGTCCACAGGGTAAACTATGTCGGCCTACATAACTGCTGTTATGAGCAGTTGCGACATTGGTGCACTGACTTAATCCACCACACCAGTCAGCGTGCTTCTGCAGTTAGGAGAGACCAGCTAGCCACAGGTGGGGGTCATGCCATCCAGCCCCCACTGCCACATGCTGAGGAGCTTCTCGTCAGCCTTGGGGCACCCGCCCACCATGCAAGCCAAGAACCTGCTGATAGCATTGTGGAGATGGGTGCTACCCACACAATGAACAAGGAGCATGCAGGTAAGACCCCATGGTATATTAGTACACCACTGTTGCTTCTCCATCTTTATCTGTAAAGTATCTTCCTGCATATGTCAGATAACATAGTCTGTAACTGCAGTGTAGTAATGAACAGATGTGCATAATATCTAGTATTGTGAGTTTGTACTGTTGCTGTACTGAAATGCTGCTCCCACCCTGTACTAATGCCACAGGTGTGGCTACTGACATCACATCTCTCACACAACTATGTAGGTCCCTTTAATATACCTCTTGGGCAGCAGCCTGTAGCTGGTGAGTATGGTTTTATTTTGTTCAGGTTTGCCAATACACCGGCCATGTTATTGCCATGGTATTTGCCATGCATACATTTAACACACCTACCCTTAATGCATGCTGTACATGTTCCCTTATTGTTGCTGTTAACTGCACTGCATCACAGTGGTCACCATGGTGGCATATCTGAAGGGTATGTAAGAGTCCTGCAGTATAACTAACAACCTGTCAGTACAAGATGTGTGGATAGAGATGAACATAATGGTGGGGCAAATGGCCTACAGTAGGGACATGTCTGAAACATTACCCTTATACAATGGCTACAACAGTGTATATACCACTATTACAATGGCAACTGTTACAGATCTACACAACGGCATATCACAATACCATATTCCACAACTCTTACAACCTGTAATGTGTTCCTAACATGAGCAATGAAGGTGTAATATGGCATCCTATGTTAGGACAACAAATATGGGGAATACCTACCTTAGCAAACACTGGAAGCATATGTGTGCACTCACTCCAAATAACATATTGTGGAAGCAGCTTTTGAAGTACTGACAGCATTCACTCTTCATGAGTATGCACCTTCCATCAAGTACAGGCCCTCAATTTCATACCAAGTAATGGTTTGCTGTCCCAAGAAGTATGTCCATGACATTTGCCCACTCACCTGCAACAGAGGCAGCCGTGGTTTGCACACATCTTACAAACCATGGAATGGATCCCATTTCTAAAAGGTAGCACTCAGGAGTGGGAGATGTAGCCTTTCCTCACCACTGCATATACCATGACAAACAGTGCAGACAGTCATGTATGTGACGATGAAGTATTGGACAACATTAATGTAGAAAATAAACAGATGGCCATCCAAGGCAGATGATGACACATGTTGCAAACTGGTCACGGAAGCTGCATAGAAACATGCTGCAACAGTGAGGGACTTACAGGAATGTCTAGCAAGTACTGCCTGTGCAGTACCTGTGTCAACAATTGCATGGAGTCTGCCTAAGTGTGGCCTATGGGTTAGGGTAATCAGATGGAAGAGTTGTTCCACAGGAAACATCATCCAGGGCTCTCTACAGGTAGCATATGCATAACATCAAAAGTCTCCCAAAGGCATGTGTTACAATGTGTAATGGTGTACCGAAAATAAGGCTGAAACCTACAGACAGTATTAATAAAGATACATGTGCTACACAAGCGACACCTCACTCTACCTCAGGCCCACCATCCCCATCTGTACCTTGCTGGTGCCAGTGTACACCTTTAGGTTTGCTGTTCATTAGCAGGAACTAGGCTGGTAGACATGGTGCTATGAATTTGGGACACTGAAAAATGGCACTCATGTGTGGCACATAGTTGTCAAGCATCTGCAAAAAAGGCTGAGGATGAGGATGGTGTCATCTTGAAACACAACAGTGAACTGAAGCATACATTCAAAGCTCACTAAGAATGACTGTATCTGAATGCAGTCAAGGTCATGAATTGTGCCAGACATAGCCTTGACCTCCAAGGGCTGTGCACATGAGTTGACCTTGCAATCTGGCACAGTTGGGGGACATTTGTAGGGTGGAGTGACCACATAATGGCAAGTGCAGATGGGCCATGCTAGTATACCCCTTCCAGGAATAGTGACTGCTGTAGTTCACTTAACAGGTGTTGCAACAAACCATCATGTTAAGGGTGTGCACACTTAAGCAACCCACATATTGTATGCATCTCAATCAGCATCTGCACAACTAACACATTTGTTTGATACTGCATTTGATTGCACAGTTCATATGTCACATATCAGGTGTGTGTAATGTTAGCATAGTCAGTATTCTGGCCCCATGGCATATCAGGGAAAAGGGTGGCATATCAATAAGGGTGTGTACACTCCTCATAGCCACAGTAAGCTTTGAAGGTTGTCAGTATAATTGTATTTTATTGCTCATACATGCACTGCTGATGATGAGATCTGCCAATCAGACATCAGGCATTCAGTATTGACATCTGTCCTCATATCATCCCAGATATGTGTCAGACAAACACATAGGGGCTGTGAGCAATAGAGCAAACATAACTGCCACACATATACACATTCAGCAATGGCATGTACACCCCTGAGGTATGGTGCACAGTAAGTGCCAGGGTGCTGAACGGTTGCACAGCAATACTGTGTACATGGGTGAAGTTTGTTCCAGGGGAAGGGGCATCACCTACTAACACATCTCATGCATCACAGAGATGTATAATGTTGGTAAAAGTTATTAGTATAGCTGCAGTACATGCTGTTGAGTGCCATATGTCATGCATGTTGACAGTTGGGTAATGAGAGGTCTGTGCAATATCTTTATGCCACCTCATCTGTAAGTGTGTCTGTGTGTGTGTGTGTGTGTGTGTGTGTGTGTGTGTGTGTGTGTGTGTGTGTGTGTGTGTGTGTGTGTGTGTGTGTGTGTGTGTGTGTGTGTGTGTGTGTGTGTGTGTGTGTGTGTGTGTGTTGAGGTAAGCAATGATGTACAAGTCTTAAAGTACATATTTTGTTTTCCGCTCACAGGTGGCGAGGTGGGTCAGGGTCCCTCCTGCAGGCAAACTGATGTTAGTGTCCATACAGACTCTGATAATGATGATAGGTATGGTGAGGCACAGGTTGGGTTGTCAGGGACAGAAGCTGTGCCATCGGTTGACATCCCACTGTTATCTACCCCATCCCCGCACACAGTCACATTGCCTATACATACCCCATCACCAGTGGCCATAGATGAGAGACAGTTGGAAGGTGGTGGCATGAGACAGGACAATGTGGTGACTATGACAAGTGTGTCTGGACACAGTAGCCATAGCCAGATGACTGATGAGGTATCACACAGGCATATGTGCAGGAGTGCTTATAAGAGGGCTGCTGGCCATCATGCCCCTGGCAGAAGTGCCACAGCAGGTGTCATCAGATGCATGATTTGGGCCATCATGGAGGCACAGGCATGTATGAAATGTTATACCAGACAGAGTCTGTGGCTCCAGAGGGCTACTAATTCTGCTGTTATCGACAACATGATTGATCTTACAGCTGCCCTCCATTATTTTGCAGAGGTCCTGGATAGATGGTTGGATGAGATGGTGGGAATCCTTGACCATGTAATGTCTGTGTTAGAGCATATGGTGGGAGTAGGGTGGCAGCCACATGGACATAGGTCAGCAACACCAACAGGTGGAGGTCTAAGTGGACAAGTTGCAGCCACTCCCATAGTGGCAGTCTCAGCACCAGCACTACAAGGGGTTGCTGTTCACACCACAACATAGCAGGCCACATGCACGTGCCCTAGCTGGTCCCAACAGGGACCCAAGTCCAGAGGACATTTGTCATCCTCAGGGGAGAGTGCCATATCTGGCCTTGTACCTGGTAGTGCCTGTGGAATCCCTGGCAGGCACAGTTCTTGTGTCCTTGGCTGGAGATGGTGAGCTGCACAACCTGCTATGTACGGTCTGCAGCTGTCCAAAAAAACCCTGTATAGGGCAGTTACATGGCAGAAATGTGTGCATACATACACACACACACACACACACACACACACCACCACCAACACATCTAGGGCAACCCCATACCTACACACACCACATCTGCACAGCCCAATGAATAATGAAATCCCCTAACACACACACACACACACACACATGATGTCAACCAAACGGCTCAGCCTAGGTCTCTGACAAACCCACAACACACTCTGTGCATATGATGATACCTATGCCACATCCCTGTCATCCATAACATCGATGCAGGGAGAGGCTAATACGGTTCTGATGCACAGGGTGAATGTAATAAGGTGTACCAATGTAATGCTGTGCAACATGTTTTCAGCAGGAAAGTTTAATGCTTACATGTCAGGATGTGTAGCTGTCCAGCCATGATGCATTATTGCTGTTATTAACAATGACTGATTGTGGTCCTCATAATGTATTCAGTTTGTGTTGTAGATGTCTATGTGTCAGCAGGATGTTGGTCTGCTGCTGTTTTTTACAATGGGTATGGCACTGTGGTGACACCATTACTGTGCAAAATCCTGGGTATAGCTGAACACAAGTAACAGGTCTGTATAACAGTTACTGCATATGCCACATGGCTGATAGGTCTGAGGGGTGTATACATGTAAGTACATGGTGGCTGATGTCAGCAGCCCTTCTTCAGTGGACAATGGTAAGTGTACTGGGTGGCACACAGAACAGGTTTGTATATAACACACACACACAGAGGCTTTGGTGTTGATGCAATACACAGAGGATACTGTACACATGGATGTACTTACTTTTGCAGTGAACCCATTTTACCCTATGTAATTCACCAAGACAAAATAGGCAAAACATCACATCAATAAATAATCAATCACTTGTTTAATGTCATTGATAATGGTACTGGCAGGGTATATGTCCCCTTCCACAATGTAGTGCAATCCTGGAGTTGGTAATCATAGATGTGCTGGTGTGGGTGACACAGCCCTTCGCTTTGGAGGGTGTGGGATGGTGTAGAACCACACATAGTGTGACTGACAACTACTTAACCTATTAACATAAACTGTACAGTATTACAGCCAACTAAGCAGGGGATACATACAACAATAGCCCAATGAGGGTGGCTGTGTCCATAACATCTATACCCAACTATATATACCAGCTTCAGTATCGCTGTATAGTGATGAAGATGGCATTTACACATCTACTACTAGTTTTGATGGGATGAATTTCCACAAGATGATACATTTGAAATGTTAGCAATTGCCACTCAGTTCTTGGACAGATGACCTCCTGTGACATGTATTTTCTGCAAACTGAAGTAGATCCCTTCACACACACACACTTACTTGGCAACACTGAGAGTAGAACCCCTACCTAGGTACTTATTGCTGCTAATGTGTTTGGCCTTAATTGCACACACCACACAGTTTTTAGGATGAGGTGTGTACCGAGTTTCTTGTTAAGTGAAGAACATCACCAGGCCTTGTACAGTATGGTAACGGGGGATGTACTGGTTGTTAATGAACAATACATGGTGGTACATACTGTCATATACACATTGTCAAGCACATAGTCATAAACACATCTGAGAGACCTGGGTTTATGAGTGCTATGTTGTTAGTGAGTCCATTCTGTTACAGATAACTTGCACACAGCACATGCATCATTGGGCTGGATGGTGTAATCAGTTACCCATATGGTTGATGGTTACAGTAGTCCTCATACAGTGGACCTTAGGACATGTACTAGGGGGTACCATGGTGTAAAGCCAGTATAACCAGCACTCCCACCCCACATTGGATATTTTACTCACTGAAATCCATGATAATAATCTGACATACCCGCAATCACACATTAACCAGGACTGCAATACAACCCCTGGTCTATCTCATCAGTGCTACTACAGGGATATGCATCTATTGCATATGCCACAGAGATAGTAGGGTGACGGTTTGTCATGAATCTCCTACTGTCAGCAACATCACTATCCCTTATACTGTATGGCAAGGTGTATTGTATTTGGATAATGTGGCCTCAGAATGGTATATCCTACAAATACACATGCTTACACACATACAAAAGCTTGCCAGGGCTCAGAGTGTACCCCATGCCTATCTACCCATTTGTACAACAGTGTTCTGCTGGTACTGTAAGCTACAGGTAGGTCATAGGGTGAAGAGTGTAAAATGGTACACTTAATGTCCATTACAGCAGCAGCCATTTCTAACTATGACAATGGGAGGTGTAGTGGGTGAGAAGGCCATCAAGGCATTGTCAACTACAAGTTTACAAACACACAGACACTGTTATTCTCAGTAATGGACACTGACATATTTGTCAGTACTGGGATTCATAGGTGCAGGTGTTCCCAGGTGTGTACCATGATATTGTCCATGGAGATATAAGAAGAGTAGGGGATGTGGGTACAGTGGTATTATGCCACCTGACATTTGTCAGCATGCCATCTATCAACTGATGCCGTGTGAGTGATCTTCAGGGTGAAAGTTAAATGCAACATCCAATCATCTGGTTGCCTCTTGCAGATGGCCAGTGAGGTGCTACAATTGATATATAAGCAACATATATTACATAACATGGCCAGTGTCTGTGTTGGAGACCAGTAACCAAGCATGTTCTGTTGACTGTGGTAGTGTAGTTGAGGTATCCATGGCATGTGGTGCATACAGGGTGGGGTTTTCTAGCTGTGGCATTAATAACACAACTGGGCAGACATGTAAGTGTCAGTCAAGCATAGATTGCCTGTAAGCAGTTAAGATGGATACCTGACATCAGCACATATGTACAGAGGACAGACAGCCATCATCTAGCCAAGAGGTTATGCATTAGGATGAATGTTTGGACAGATAGACATCTGACGCTGATAGGTATTCCATGACTACATGACAGCAGCTCTCAATGAAATGTCCTATACACATAGTAGTATACAGTTAATATCCACATATCAGATCAATATCCAGTAGCAAATATTTAATAACGCACAGCTCACACACCAAGAACATTATAGTCAGTACTCAGAGTCCATCTTTGCATGTAGGGGTGTTTGGTTCCAGTACTACAATCTGCAATCTACTCTTACTTGGGAAAGCACTGTTAACAGTAGTAACGTAATGATACACTACATGCCAGTGTGACTGCATATAACTTGGGATACTACCCATGTATAAAACACATTTAAATGGAAAAGATTGTTGTACAAGCCATATATACTCAGGTGTCCCAGACAGAATACTCACACCCCTTGCTACTGTAATGACAGCACATAGAAGCATGTTATGTACATGGAATTAAATACACTTATTAAAGATGCCATTACTCTTTTTCATCAGACTGGAATGTGATCACTGGTTACCAGGGCTGAGCCATGCTTAACAGGTTTTAGCATTGCTTAAATGTAAATGCTAAGCAGATTTGCGCAGTGGTAAATGAAGCTTGCACCGTGTTAAGCACCTTTTTATTTAACCATACGTTAGCAGCGCTTACCATTGCACAAACCCACTTAAAGCTGCTCAAAACTGCCTTAACCACTCTGTATCCAACAGTCCTTGTTCTGCCTAACAACAAAATAACCAGCCCTTGAACACTATAGTCACAACAGTTAACCACTAAGCCATCACAGCTGTAAAGAAATTTGTTTTTTCCAATATATGTCAGTACACACACTGAATAGTAGTGAACAACTGCTTTGACTTCTACAATTGTGTAGCACTTATTAGTGAAAATAGTGTTGAATCAGTATGTTGTTATATCAGTATAAACACATATCAGATAAATATGGTGGGATACGTCTGGAAAGGTATATACAACACTCACTCATTTACACATAACAAGGATATGGGTATATATACATATTTAGATATATGTATACATGTACATACACATATATATTTATATATGTATTTATATACATCTGTATATTTCTTTATATATATATATATATATATATATATATATATATATATTCATATATAGATCTATCTGTATATATATATATATATATATATATATATATATATATATGATATATGTAGATATATATATATATATATGTATATGATATATGTATATATATATATATATATATATATATATATATATATATATATATATGTGTGTGTGTGTGTGTGTGTGTGTGTTTGTGTGTGTGTGTGTATATATATATATATATATATATATATATATAAACAGACAATATACAAACAGAATAACAGAATTTACAAAGAGATGCCCTACAATGTCCACCTCAAAAAACTCCAGCTTTACTCCGTAGCATATCGCCTACTCAAGATGACCTCTGCCTAACATATAAAGCTACACCTAAAGAAATCCAAATCCCTCTGAGCTACATGCTCTAGGGACCTAAACTTTGTCACTACAATAAACAGGACATGATGGTGGGATAGATTCCTGTCCCAGAGACTGCCCATACTCTGGAATAAGCTACCCATCTATGTCAAGCAAAGTTCCTCAATAGCTCTGTTCAAGAAAAAACTTGATGAGTGGATGGAAAATAGGAAATACACCCCAGGGATCACTTCTATGGTTCTGCTCGACAGGGGCACAGGAAAATAACTTTCTTGGGTGGCATAAGCCAGGAAACATTGTTGGCAAGGCTTACTTAGGCCCTTGGGCCAATAGCCTAAAACCTACCTATGAACCTATGAACATATGTCCATAACATGTAGTGGAGTCATACCTCAGCACCAATAGTCACAACCTCTCAGTGCAAGGGGATGTCAAGTAAGTATTGCAGGTATAAATGTAGAATGTTGCTACAGTAACAGGGGTTGCCTTAACAGAAATGTTGTGTGGGACTTCACATCTGATATTGACATGTATGCCATCAGTTACTGACAGACATCATAAGATCGTCATAGTGCAGTACCACACAAATCACAGTAATGATCCTGTGAAATACAGCAGAGATATGACCAAAAAATATGGACAGTCTGACACACTCTGGTCAGTCCAGAGGTATACACAGAACTCTTTAGTGCAAGACGTATGGACCAAGACTGACAAAGTGGATGTTTACAGCCTTGCAAATGGGGATATCACTAAAATACTGGAATAAATAACCTCAAACAGTTTATGCATTCACACACTCCTGTCTATCCTGACACATATTAACCGGAGGACCAGAGGTCACAAGCCCACATACTTCCCACTAGTTAGCGACATATATCTGTACAGTATCCCACTGCTTTGTTAGAAATACACAACAGTTATGGTGGCCCAGCAACAGTACATGTGACAAATATCTGTACATACCATTACATTAGGTAAATACACTGAGCTGCTAAGCATGTCACAAAGCAGTGTGCAAACTACAGGCAAACTGCCACAACACTGACCTGCATTTCTCATGGGGGAATACACATGTACCTGCAAATATAGCAGGCACTACAGGCATGTAACAGCATGGAGTAACAGACACCAGTGTGAAAGTGCATGCCCGCAACCAATCTGAACACAGCCACAGTCACATTATGGTAAGCCTAATTAATATTACAGTATATGGACTTTGTGAACAACACCATCCTCATATGTGCCACTCGCACACTAACCCTACATATACTGGGCCAATACACAGTGTAGTCTGATGCCTGACTGTGGTATGGGACATGTGTCGGTCTGGCCCTACAAACATGTACGCTGATAGGGTACCATACACTGGAGCAGCATGCAACATCAGATAGAACAGAACCAAGAACAATGACATCTACCACAGTCTGTACACAGGCCAAGTTACATATTCACAATACACATTCTGTCAACAATCACCATACGTACACAGACCAGAGGGTGGGAGGTTGGCTTAATGGTCAAGGAGGTTACCTTACAGACACAAGGTGCAGGGTTTGATTCTCACTTGGGGTAATTGGCTAGACTTAAAATGGCCCACAAGGGTAGTTAACCTAGTATGAATCTATGAACCTATGAACCTCACTACTGTACACACTACAACAGAATGTCCAGGTTTTGTCCCCAAATCTAAGGCCTACTATACATAACATGTCTAACAGTCTGATATCTCACTTGTTATCAGGTATGATGTCAGTAAATAATGATGTACTGAACATATGCACCTCTTACTGCATGGCATATGGACAAAGGTTGACAGACTTGGGGTTAGATCCACAAACACAGGACCAGTATTGACATGTTGCTGTGATAAACTCATACATTTCCTGGTGTAACAGGATTTGTTGTGACATATGTCTTCTGAGGGATATGAAGTCAGTAACTCACATGGACATCACCATGTACTGACTGCAATCATCCGAGTATGCTACTGCATTTCTAAAGATAGGAAATGTGTGAGTAACACAACACATGTAAGACTCCAAACTCTGGCCAGTCTGCAGGTAGCCCTACAGGTGAAAGTTTCCTCAACCACATAATACTGTCATGCCAGATTTTAAATCATGTAGAACAGCCATATCCACACAAACCCTGTTAAACCAAAATTATGTCAAATGTAGAAGAGGAAATATTTACATTCTGTCCCCATGTCTGGAACATCCCCCTCTTGTCTGTTGGCCTGTCTGCACAGTGTATGTTGTAAGAGGTATTTCCAGCCACCCTCTGTGATGCTGTTTGCCAAACACCCACATGAAGTCCTGCTCACAGTGAAGGAAAAGGGCCAACACCCACATAAGGTGCTTAGTTATAGGATTGTCTTTCCATGCAGTTGGCTATAGGAATGATACTACAGCTGTTCCACATGCAATTAGTAAGTGGGGGACTGCAATTCGTGCACAGGCCATGAGCTGATCATGAGCATCACTTACAAAACTCAAGCTGCATCCTAAGCAAAGCAGATGTACTTTTCCACATCCACCAGAGAGGGAGTGAGAGAGAGAGAGAGACAGAGACAAAGTAAGAAAGGAAGGGAGTATGAGAGTAAGAGCTAAACGTTTTTGTGTATGATCCATGGGGGATAGTGGTATCTGGGCATTATAACGGTTGCCTATATTGTGCACTAATCTATACTGTCCCATGGTAATTGAACATGGTTGTACACATTTATGACTGAGGATTGTCTACAACAATCTCTGCAGTGTTTGGAAAATGTTGGCCTTGTAATGTTGACAATCGGACATGTAGTTCCTCAATATAATTATATAGTAAAACCCACAGTGCAATGGATCCTGTCATTACACAATCACCCCAACACCCACACAGGACACTGATGACACATGCACACACACACACACACACACACACACACACACACACACACACACACACACACACTCACACTTACCAGTACTCAGTTTCAAACCCCTACCCGACTATGCATTGCTATTACAGTGTTAAGTAGTTATTGCATGTGCCACAGCGTTTACATGTTGAAAAGCTGTCCCAAAGGTATCCTTGAAGGTGAGTGATATCAGCAATAGTGATAAAGGAGGGATAAGGGAAGTGTAGTGCATGTGATTGTCTACAAAAGCACGTGTCAAGGAAGACACACCCACACTCTCTATGGGAATCACACACATTATCACAGTTGGCAGGTCCGAATTAGAACACCTACCTAGCTTGTTACAATACAGTGTTACGCTGTTATCACACACACCACAGAGATTATCTGGCTGATATATAGCCAAAGAGTTATTTCAAGGTGAATGACATCAGCAGGCATGCTAAAGTAGGGCAATGGGAGGTGTAGTGAGTGTGAATGGCTTCAAACTCATTAATCTCCAAACACACACACACACACACACACACACACACACACACACACACACACACACACACAAACACACTTGCAGTACTGAGATGCATGGGTCCATTGCTTCACAGATGTGTAGTAGGTAACAGTGCCTGAAGGCTGTACAAGGCTAGGCAAAGGGAATAACTTGGCATCAGGCCTCATGACAATGGTCTCTAGTGTGGTTGCACAGTTACTGCAGGTGTCCAGTGGGAAACATAGGAAAAGGACCACTGTAAGCATTTATTTGCCTACTGTAGGGATGGAACAGGGTGCCATGTCCTTTTATTTGCTGGATAACACACACTCAAGTCAGAAGATGTAACACATCACAGTACTTTCTGCTGTCATTGGCACTGTTGTGGTCAACAGGCATGTAGTGCACCGCAACCACACCATGGTTACTATCTGTGAGGCAATATGCAGGGAACTACCAATATATTGTTTGTTGCCTAGCCAAGTGTGTTTGTGTATGAAACGTGGGTGGAGAATGTTCTCTGCATAATACGAGGGTTGCCTATATTGTTAATCAATCCATAAGGTCACATGTAGGGCTATGGATTGTCTACACCAGCATTTCTGGTGTTTGACATCTGTTGTCCTTGTAAGGTGGACATTGTGACATATACTAGGTCCTCAACATAATAATTTATAAAAAAAACACCCCATAATGCATCCTGTTATTACACTTTTACAGCAACCTCCACATAGGATACTGATGACAGACACACACACACACACACACACACACACACACACACACACACACACACACATGCGCGCGTGCGCATGCTTGCCGGTACCGAGATTCAAACCTCTACCTCACTATTTATTACTATTACAGTGCACCGCATTTATTATATGCACCACAGAACTTATAGGACGGATGTTGTTCCAAGGTAATTCTAAGGTGAGGAACATCACCAGCCCTTGTAAATACTGGAATTGGGTGATGTAGTGGGTGAGAGATCCGAAAAATAATTTCACCCTAGACACACATTTACATTTGCCAGGGGTGAGGTTCAAACCTCTATCTAACAATCTTTACAGACCATTATGTTACATATTTACCACAGGCACCACTGACCTCACATGGTTTAGGGTTGGCAACAAGTACTTCTCAGGTGGATGATATCTGCAGGACATGTAAAAGGCAGGATCTCAGATATTTACTGGGTGTAAATGGGGCCAAAATGTTTGCGGTACACACAAACACTTGCCATAGATGAGATTCAAACCCCTACCTGTGTAGTTACTGCTACTATATTGATCACATTTTTGGCATGTGCCACAGTTTATAGGGCTGAATCTTCTCCACAGGGGTATTTCAAGGTGAATGATGTCAGCAGCCTTGCAAGGCAACGAGAGGTGCAGTGGCTGTGAATGGCCTCAAAATCATTGATCCCTACACACACAAACACCCACACTGCTTCACAGTTACCATCTCTGGGATTAGAACTCCTACATAACTAGTATGTTATACTACAGCATTATACAGTTACTGCACATGCCATGGTGCTTACAGGGTTGAACCTTGTCCAAAGGGGTATTTCAAGGTGACTGACATCAGCAGGCTTGCTAAAGTATGACAATGGGAGCTGTAGTGACTGTGAATGGCCTGAAAATCATTGATCCCTACGCACACAAGCAGCTACACACACGCTTTCACAGAAGCCATGTCTGGGATTAGAACTCGTACCTAACTAGTATGTCACACTATAGCATTATGCAGTTATCACATACGCCACAGAGCTTAGTGTTGGCTCTGAAGTACAGGCCAACACTAAGGGACTCTGGCTAACAATGCTTGCACATGACTTCAAACTGGGAGTCATTATTGAATCCCTAAATGATGTGGATATTCTGCAAAAGAGCCTTACAGAAACAGATGCTTGGTGCCAAAGCCATGGGCTCAAGCTCAATGCCAAGAAATGTATAGTTATCCCCTTTGGGATAAAACATCTACCCGTAAATTACCACATAAGTGGCAGGACACTAAACACCGAAAGCGTGATAAAAAACTTAGGGACACAGGTGGACAGTGGTCTCGCCTTCGATAACCACATCACCACAACAGTCAGGAAATCCTTCTTTGTGGCACACCTCATCACTAAGGGCTTTTCATCCAGAAAAAGGAGGTAATTGTCCCACTGTACTCATCCGTCATTGCACCCATTATAGAATACAATGTCCCGTTTGGTATGTACATCTCAAGATATTTGCAACAACTGGAAAGGGCACAGAAATACCTCAGTAAAAGAATCACAGGCCTAAATCAGATGCCCTATGCTGACCATCTAAAAAAATCTCCAGCTATACTCTGTCGCATATTGTCTACTCGGAGGCAATCTCTGCTTAACATACAAGACCATGTCAAACCCAGAGCTGTTGGACATGCTACACTTAAAGAAATCTCAATCGCTCAGAGCCACATGCTCCAGGGATCTAAACATTGTCATCACAATGAACAAAACATGTTGGAGGGATAGGTTCCTGACCCAGAGACTCCCCAGACTCTGGAATAGACTGCCCATACATGTCAAACAGAGCGCCTCTTTGGACCTCTTCAAAAGGAACCTTGACAATTGGATGGGATATAGGAAATTCACCCTGGGATCACGTCAGTCACCCTGCTAGACAGGGGTCCAGGGAAGTAAATATTGTGGGAAGAAATAGCCAGGGAATTGTTATGGCTAGGCTTGTATAGGCCTTAGGGCCAATAGCCTAGTACTAACCTATAAACCTTGTCCAAAGAGGTATTTCAAGGTTACTGACATCAGTGGGCTTGCTAAAGTAGTGCAATGGGAGGTATAGTGACTGTGAATGGCCTCAAAATCATTGATTCCTATGCACACAGACACCCACACACACACATAGTTTCACAGTTGCCATGTCAGGGATTAGAACTCCTACTTAACTAATATGTTACACTACAGCATTATGCAGTTACTGCACACAGCACAGACCTTATAGGGTTGAACCTTATCCAAAGGGGTATTTCAAGGTCACTGACATCAGCAGGCTTGCTAAAGTAGGGCAATGGAAAGTGCAATGTGTGTGCGAATGGGCCATAAATCATTCCTCTGGAAACACACACAACACTCAGTGACACACAACTTTACATTTTACAGGACTGGGTATACAAATGCTAGATGACTACTGATTTGTACTATCATGTTACACAGTTATCACAAGGACCACAGACACTATAGTGCTGAGGGCTACCAGAAGAAAATGTCTACAGTGACAGACATTGGCATATCATATGATACTGGCCAGTTGTATGTGTGGTGAGTGGGACAGGCCTCATGATGGGAAGCTGTTTGTCACTGTCTGTCTCTCTCTTCCCCACATCTATGTTTGTGTATATTTGACATGTTATAGTGTGTTGTCCTTGGATATATGTGTATATTCCTATCTGATGTGTGTGCAAAGCATGAATGGTGTACAATGTGGTGTATGTGCACAGAAATCTACAACTGACAGATATATATAGTCCACTGTTGTTGTCAGACATGGGCTTCATTTTTCTAAGTGTACGATCATGCCCAGTATGACCTTTGGTATTGACTGTGAGAATCCATTCCAGGTAGGTTGTACTCCAGTGCAGGATTCTGTGTTCCACACCTACAGCCAGCAACCTATTTCTGCAGGATATCTATAGATAGGGTGACAACATGGAGTCACAATGGGCAAAGGATAGTGGGATATTGTAACTACTCTGTTTGTGTTGCTTGTGTTACATGGTTTTGGTGATAGCAGAGATATTCAGACATATGTACTGTTTTACACAATTCATAGGTTCATAGATTGGTACTAGGCTATCAGCTTTAGGGCCTATACAAGCCTAGACATAACATTTCCCCGGCTATTTTTCTCAGGAATTTTACTTCCCTGGTCCCCTGTCTAGCAGGGTGACTGACATGATCCCTGGGGTGAATTTCCTATCTCCCATCCAGTCACCAATGTTCCTTTTGAAGAAGGCCAAAGAGGTACTCTGCTTGACATCTATGGACAGTCTATTCCAGAGAATGGGGAGTCTCTGGGACAGGAATCTATCCCTCCAGCATGTTTTGTTTATTGTGATGACCAGGTTTAGATCCCTGAAGCACGTGGCTCTGAGGGAATGGGATTTCTATAAGTGGAGCATTTCCAGCAGCTCTGGGTTTGACATGGCCTTGCATGTTAAGCAGAGATCGCCTCTGAGTAGACGATATGCAACAGAGTACAGCTGGAGTTTTTTTTAGACAGTCAGCATAGGGCATCTGCATTAGGTCTGTGATTCTTTTAGTGAGGTTTTTCTGTGGCCTTTCCAACTGTTGCAGATGTCTTGTGAGATACATACCAAATGGGGTGTTGTACTCTATAATAGGTCTAATTAGGGATGAGTACAGTGGGACAATGACCTCCTTTTTCCTGGATGAAAAGCCCTTAGTAATGAGATGTGCTACATTGAAGGATTTCCTGACTGTTGTGGCCATGTGGCTATCGAAGGTGAGACCACTGTCCACCTGTGTCCCTATGTCCCTTATCACACTTTCGGTGTTTAGTGTACTGCCACTTATGTGGTAATTCATGGGTACATGTTTTTTCCCAAAGGGGATAACTATACATTTCTTGGCACTGAGCTTGAGCCCATGGCTCTGGAACCAAGCATCTGTCTCTGTTAGGCCTTTTTGTAGGATATCCACATCCTTTGGGGATTTGATAATGGCTCCCAGTTTGCAGTTGTCTGTGAACTTTGTTAGCCAAAGTCCCTTGGTGTTGGCCTGTACTTCGGAGAAGTAGATGCCAAACAAGCGCGGTCCCATGACTGAACCCTGAGGTACTCCACTTGTCACTTGTCTGGAGATGGATTTGGAGTTGGCTACTTTTACAGTGTGGTTCTGTCAGTAAGCCAGTTTGCGACTCATCAAGTTACGTAGGGATTAATGCCCAGCTTAGTAAGTTTATTTATGATTCCAGAGTGGGGGGTGGTGTCGAAGGTTTTGGCAAGGTCCAGATAGGCTGTGTGGACCATCTTACCCTTGTCCATGGCTCTGGAGACTGATTCAAAGAAGTCAATCAGGTTGAGAAGACAAGATCGGCCCTTCACAAAACCAAACTGGGTGGGGTCCAGTGTTTGAAGGCTGCCAATATCTTTGTTTATAACTTCCATGATAATGCAGTCCATGGCTTTGCAGATCAGGCTTGTTAGGCTGATGAGACGTGAGTTCCCAGGGTCCAAGGAGGACCCCCCCCCTTTGTGGAGTGGGATAACTGTAGCTGTATGCCACTCAGTGGGCACAAAGCCTGAGGTGAGGCTATGATTAAACATGACACTTAAGTGAGGTGCCAGTTCATTTTGTAGTTCATGTAGTACACAGCCCGGGATGTCGTCTGGTCCAATGGATGCTGTATTCCTAGCTTTGGAGAGTGCATTTTTTACTTGTGTGGCCATGATTGCTGGCATTTGGCAATATTTTGGTATTGAGATGGGCCCTTTAGGGGGTGAGAGGGGGGTGAAATTGGCACTGAATTGGTCTGCTAGGATATTGGCAATATCCTTCTGATCAGTATATTTAGTGTCATTCTGTTCTAGTTCAGAGCATATCTGAGTATTGCCATTTAGATTCTTGACATAACTATAGAATGCCTTGTGGTTGTGCTTAGAATCTTTGGCAATTTTATTTTCCTAACTAGATTTGGAGGATTTTATGAGGGACCTCAGCTTCTTACTGAGGCTGGTAAGGGAGTTTTTTTGTATTTGGGATTTTCCTTTTTTCTGTAACAGTTTCTTCCTTCTGTTGTATAACTTGTTTATGGCAGGGGACCACCAGATTGGCTTCCTTTTTTGGAGGAGAGCGTCTTGGTTTTCTTTGGAATGGCACGGTTCATACATAAGTGGATATGCTCGCACAGTGCCTTAGTGTAGGATTCGGCAGTCAGAATTTCAGTTCTCATCTGCATGGGTGTTGTGAAGACTGTCAATTCTGAATTGAGAAGCATGAAGTTGGCTTTGGAAAAGTTTTTATGGAGGTTTCCATACTGGGGAGTGGGGGTGGGATGTGGACATCAGGGGTGATTAGCTTATGGTCAGACCTGACCAACAAGGGGGTGACCACTGGTGTGGAGCATCGATCTCCCATGTTGGTAATGACCAGCTCAAGGATATTTGAGCCCCTGGTGGGACTATGGATTAGTTGATCCAGGGCACTGGAATTTATGAATTCCAAGAACCGTTGGGTAAAGGTGTTTGTACCTGAGTAGTTTTCCCAATTAATGGCAGGGTAGTTGAAATCACCCAGTATTAGGGTGTTAGGTTCTATTTTAATATTTTCCAGTATGTTTATAAAGGGTATAGTGAGAATCTTGGGGCATGGTGGGAGATCTGTAGCAAGCTACAATTTGGATTGCAGTCTTACCTAGTTTTAGTTACACCTGTAATATTTCAGATACATTGTGTTGGGCAACTAGCCTGGAGGTGTAAATATCCTTGGTGAATATGGACACTCCACCACCATTAGTGTTTCGTTCCTGGTTTAGTGGCTGAAAAGTGTGGTAATAGTTGTAGCCTGGTATTGCAGGAGTGCTCTCTGGAGCCTTGAACCAGGTCTCGGTTACTGCACAGATATTGATGTTCACCATTTTTAGGAGTGCCTCGAGGGACTGCATTTTGAGATTTAGACTTCTAGCATTGAGTGGCATAACCTTCAGATTTTGCATGGTTTTATCTCTTACAGTGGTAGTTTTGTCATTTGAGCCTTGCCTAAAAAAGGCATTATGGGGGTGGCAAGAGCCTTAGCCAGTAACCTGAATCCCAGGGGGTGACAGGTGCAGACCATTTCTGGCAAAGCATCATGGTTTGTCGATCATGTCATCCCAGGCAGACAGATACTGAATCCCCTTTGAATGACACCAGAAACTTAACCAATTGTTGAAGTCAATCATTTTGTCTTTATATTGTGGTATCATTCTGGGTGAAGGCAGGATGCTACTCAGGGCTAGGGTCATACCTGCCTGGGCCACATCATCCGAGAGCTCTTCCATGTCTCTTTTTGTGTAGTCCAGGGAGGTACGTCTCAAGTCATTCACACCAACATGGACAATGACAGAGTCATATTTGTACTTGTTGTGGAGTGACTTGAGTGCATGCATTATGTGGCAGATCCTGGCTCCTGTCAGGCAGCTGATGGTAATTTTCTCCTTGTCCAGCCTGGTGAGTGGGACATCATTCTGCCTGACTATGGAGTCACCTATGACTAAGTTGTTGTGTACATAGTTTTGCCTTAGGGGCTGTTGTTGGGGGACATACTGGCATTTTGAGCTATCTGTTACTCTGGTTGTGACTGGTGTTGTTTGCGTATCAGCTTCTGAGGTCCTTGTTGCTTGGGCAGGTTAATGTTAATGGCCTCCGCATATGTGGGTTTAGTGTTTCTATGTGTGGGTGTTTGTGATGTGGGTTTTGAAGGTCTATGTGTTGCTTGAGGTATAGTGCAGGTGTTATCCTTCTCCTCTTGACTGTCTAGCACAATCTTGGCTGGAGAGAGTTTTGCTTCTAATTTGGCTATGCAAGTGCATCTCTCACAGGTTGTAGTGTTGGCTGGTAGGAGGAGAGGGTTGTCTTTGTACATGAGGCAGTTGCTGCATTGCCCCAGTATGCCCAGGTTCACCAGGTGGACTGGAGAAATCACTGGAAGCTGACCCTTGGACTTGCCTTGTTTGGTGTTTCTTTTGTAGAGTACAAGAGCTGTTTACCCTTACCTTGGCAAGGTACTTTGCAATTATGGGCTGTTTAGTGCCTGTGATGTATTATGTCATCAACTACTGACAGATATACTTATTTGCACACAGTTATTTCTTGGGGAATGCAAGATGAATGAAGCTGTGTCCAATATTGTGGTCTGCAGCCTACATAGTCTTGCACACTCATGCCATTATGCAGGGGGAGCTGCAGACACTTGCTGATGGGTCTGTGTAAATGTTGCAGCATCTTGGTACTGTGGTGGCTGAAGATCCCCTGATTGTACATCTACTGATGTAACAGAATGGCTATATTGTGCTGTGGCCATACCTCTCAGATGTACAGATTCACCCAGGTTATCCAGAGGCAGGGCTCATATATCTGGTCAGTTCCCCTTCACAATGTGGTTTACAGGCAGGTTTTTCACCATCCTTTGCTGGGTTTGCAGGCAGGGGTAGTATGGGCACACATTAGAGTTCAGACTGCACGCAGTCCATGGCGTCCATGCTTCTACACCCCCCCTTCTGTTATTCTATCCTCTTCCTAACATTATGCAAGCAATATCTGGGACATATCCCTATAGTTGTCCCTTCATCCCAGTGGTATTTAAGGGTTGGTCCACAGTTCATGCAGTAGGGCATGAAGGACATGCTACTGGGATTTGTCAACATGGCCTTGCATTTGTGTTCTGTGGACTGTGCTATGTTGTTAGTTGGCACCTCATGAGATAACACACATTGGCATTACGGGTGAGGCACAGGCCTTTGACAGAGGACTGTAAGGCATTTGGTAGTGATGCAGGCCATCCGTAGCAGGCCAGTGCATTCTGTCACTCCTACAGTCCCAGGCTGCAAGCCACTGGATTCCCCTGGGGTGACAGGGTAAGTGTGCGAGATGTTAATGGCAATAGTTCCTGTCCATATTAATCCATTGTTTTGGATGCTGGCAGGGTGCTGCTTACAACTAGGGGCACACCTGCATGGGACACCTCTTCAGAATGCTGCATTCTGTGGGAATCCCCATGCAGACGTGGGGGTCATAATGTACTCATTCCCAACAGCAGGGATATGACCTCTGATAAACCTGTGTCTGATGGTGGGGTGAGCTGAGTGCATGTGTGATATGGAAGCTTCTTGCAGTTGACTTACAGATATACCTGGGACATTCCCATTATGCTGCCTTGTACAGGGACATTGGCAGTCTCTCATTACTTCATAACTGTGCCTTTTGTGGTCTGCCAGTGATTGGCCAGACTACATCAGTATCCCATACTACACAGACAACTAATGTGCTGCTAACCTGTAGGTATAATTCCAAAGGTATGTGCAGTTGACAGATACATTTTATGTACTCTATCTAGGGTACTTTCACCTGTGTACTGTGTGTATGTCTGGGCCCACATTCATGGTATGTCCATCTTTCAGATGGTGACAGATATTACATCCGAACAATGAGTATGGATGACTGCTGAATTGGGTCTTGCTGGGATGCATTGTGGTTGGCACTGCAGTTGTCAAAACATGGCACTGTCATCAACAGTACTGGCCTTAGCCCACCGGGACACAACCCTCCATGCCTACATGCTGACCACTTCCACACAATATACAACATGCAACAACCTAACACACAGAGCCCTGCATATTGTACACATGCAACAATCTATCCTGCATATTGGGCCAGCTCAGGAAATCTGTGCTCCACTGTTATTAAACCCACACGTATATGCTACTGGATTTCTGCATAGGATTGGGGGGGGGGCACACCTGACAACTCTAAACATTTGCTATGACTGTACTGGTATTTCAGGTTCTTTGTTGGCTTCCATTTCGTTTTGTATTCTGACCTATCATGCAGACTAGAGGCATATCAGTAGAGTACAGATCTTAGGTTTTATTGACCTACATTTCAGTTTCAAACTTCTTACCCTTCAGAACTAACATCCAACTGCCTGACCTGTTGTAGTCTGTCTGTGTAGGTCTGGGGGGGGGGGGTGTTCTCCTTTGCCATCAATTAGAGGTGGCCTTAACACAGCCTTTATTTGTGGTCATCAACACCTGTTGTGCTGGCTAAAACTATTGATGGGTATGTGAGCCTCACTGGCATGCATGTGTGTGTCCTATGGACACATATTTGGGCCACCACATGTACTGCAGTGGGATTTGTCACCTTGTCTAGTACTGCCTACTTTGTTGACACCAGTATTTGTTATGGATTTCATGCTGCCCATATAGGTGTCCACTATCTGCTGCCATCCCATCCAGCCACCCAATTCTCTTGCATGCTCACATCCATACCATAGATACAACTAGCAGAACATACTACCCCATTCAGCAATTGATAGGAAGAGTGGTTTCCCTTCGGGCTGTGCCAGTATTGAGGATGGTGCTGGAGGGCTGACTATGTCAGATGCACATAGTACACTCCCTATACATGGTAAAACACAGGTAGTATCATGTTTGGCATCCCTTTTACCGTATGTGTGAGTCAGAGAGAGGTGTCATTCCCTGGGTTCCTAATGTGTCAGTGTATGTGCTATGCATTGCCTCTTTGCCAATGCCTGGGCATACTGGGCATGCCTCCTTCTGCCTACAGGGGCAGGCTCAAGTTGTTCTTCCCCCGAGTCACTCTGTGCCTGTGCAGGCCTTGTCAATGGTGGGGGCTGTGTGGCCCTGCCTCGTGCTGTTCCTGCTGCAGCTGTTTCCGCAAGATCATATGGTGTACATGACACATACAATGAAAATTTGTTTACATGTAGCTGGAGAGTACTGCAAGGCTCCACCGGATATGTCCAGGCACCAGAACCCTGACTTGAGCATCCCAAACACATGCTCTATTATGACTCTGGTTTGGGCGTGTGCCTCATTATGGAGTTATTGTTCAGGTGTGTGTGCATTTCTGATGGGTGTCATTAGCCATGACTCCAGTGCATAACCAGCATCCCCCACTAGATGGCCATATGGGATTTCCTCACTGGCAAATGATGGGTACAGCTGTGTCATATGCCAGATGTGGGAGTTGTGATAGCTTCAAGGACTGCCAGCACACACATTCATTATAATGTTCTGGGTATCACACACAACCTGGCAGTTGATGGAGTGGAAGCCCTTGCGGTTTATGTAGACCCTACCCCGCTCAACAGGTGGTGTTCTGATGTGTATGTGCGTGCAGTCTATAGCACCCACTACCTCAGGGTATTCTGTTATTTGGTGGAAGAGACGCATATTGCTGGCAAATGCCTCATGGGTGTTGTGGAAATAGATGTGCTCACCGTCATGTGCTGACACGGCATCCAGGAACTGGTGGAGTACCCTGGATCCTGATGCCTGTGAGATCCCCATGATATCCCCAGTTAGCCTTTGGAAGGTACCTATGTTGAGTATTCTTAAGCCTACACATACCTTTGTATCCACTGGGATGGGTTCCCCTCTGTTGGTTCTGTGTGTGAGGCATGGCCGACACAGCTCAACAATTTGCTGTAGGAGGTCCCTGTCCACCCTATAGCACTCCACTATCTCCAGATCATGTAGCCCCTGGTAGGTTACTCTGGGTCTGTACACTCTTCTCCTTCTTCTCATTGTGGGGTGGTCATCAGCATTATCATCCTCATCACTCTTAACCTCTTCCACATATTGATGTATGAGAGCAACAGCAGCTCCTATCATTTTATTAGTTTTGTCTGGTAAAATTTCCCCATCTGTGTACACCGGTGGTGTAGACTTTCTGGGAAAAAGAAGAGCGAAAGGTGTTTGCATAGTTTATAGTTGTGTGCTGGGCTGGTCTGGTCTGCTGCCTGTGTAATTGGCTGATTCTGATACATTTCACTTGCCAGCTATGCTACTTCTCCTTGATTACCTTCCTACTGCTATTTTCCCTTTGCATTGCCTTCCCGTTTAAGCCCCTAGGTGTGCTATGCATACCCAGTGCTCAGATGTGAACGGAACTATTACTTCCTGTTTTCTTTTTCAACCCAGTGCATGCCGCGCACACCCGTTTAGGCAATGTAAACACCGTTTAGCAGAAACTGGCCCTCCCTGGACACAGACACACTCTGCATTTCTTGGTGTAAGACAATACAGCCTTAGACACACACCCTCCCTTAGCTGTGCTTAGCTAAGTGCAAACATGGGCCACAGAGCTCCACGCAGCTTACAGCAAGCATGACACACCCCCTTATGAGGTAATCTAGCTCATAGGCTTGCACCATGGTCTTGCTGCACCTACACGGTTGGGTACAAGCTAGCACTGAGGAAAATCTGTGATTCAGTATTATTCCCTTCATTTATATAGAACTGACTGCTAATGCATGGTTACAAAACTAACACTCAGCCTTTCCACTTAGCAACCACTATTCCATGGTCTTGTTGTTTTGTGCATGCCATTGACTATAATGCCAAAATGCATAATCATCTTAAAATTGACTTTTATCATTTTTTTTTTATTTTCGGCATGATCCCAATTGTGCATCACTGCACTATGCTTAAACAGCCGAAATCAGACAAAAAAAAGTTATTTTTTTATAATTTTGTAACTATTTCCCATGCCAATGGCCATATATTCGGCCATTGACATGTCTACTACATTGAGAGCTGTTGGACATGCCCCATGTAAAGAAATCCCAATCCCTCTGAGCTACACGCTCTAGGGACCTAAACCTTGTCACCACAATAAACAGAACATGCTGGAGGGATAGATTCCTGTCCCAGAGACTTCCCATACTCTGGAACAAACTACCTATCTATATCAAACAAAGCTCCTCATTAGCACTCTTCAAGAAAAATCTTGATGATTGGATGGGAGATAGGAAAGTCACAGCAGAGCCACAGAAGTGATCCCCGGGGTGAATTTCCTATCTCCCATCTAATCATCAAGATTTTTCTTGAAGAGTGCTAATGAGGAGCATTGTTTGATAATAGATAGGTAGTTTGCTCCAGAGTATGGGAAGAATCTGGGACAGGAATCTATCCCTCCAGCATGTTCTGTTTATTGTGATGATGAGGTTTAGGTCCCTAGAGTGTGTAGCTCGTAGGGATTGGGATTTCTTTAAATGGAGCATGTCTAAAAGCTCTGGGTTTGACATAGCTTTGTGTGTTAGGCAGAGATCGCCTCTGACTAGGCGATATGCAATGGAGTAAAGCTGCAGTTTTTTGAGACGGCCTGCATAGGGCATCTCTTTGAGGCCGGTAATCCTATTTGTGAGGTATTTCTGTGGCCTTTCCAGTTGTTGTAGATGTCTTGTGAGGTACATACCAAAAGGGGAATTGTACTCTATAATGGGTCTAATGAGTGATGAGTAGAGGGAAACAATGACCTCTTTTTTCCTGGATGAGAAACCTTTTGTGATAAGGTGTGCTACGTAGAAGGATTTCCTGACTATTGTGGCAATGTGATTATCAAAGGAGAGACTACTGTCCACCTGTGTCCCAAGGTCTCTTATCACACTTTCAGTCATAAATAGATTACCACCTTTGTGGTAGTTCATGGGTACTGAGTTTTTTCCAAAAGGGATGACAATGCACTTTTTGGCATTGAGCTTGAGGCCATAGCTTTGACACCAGGCAGCTGTCTCAGTGAGGCCCTTTTGTAGGATGTCCACATCTTTTGGAGTTTTGATTATGGCTCCTAGTTTGCAGTCATCTGCGAACTTCATTAGCCAAAGACCTTCTGTGTTGGCCTGTACTTCAGAGAAGTAGATACCAAACAGGAGAGGACCCAGGACTGAACCCTGTGGTACTCCACTTGTCACTGGTCTGAAATTGGATTTGGAGTCTGCTACTTTCATAGTGTGGGTTCTATCAGTGAGCCAGTTGGTAACCCATCTTATGACATACCTAGTTTAGTGAGTTTATCTATAATTCCAGAGTGGGGGATGGTGTTGAAAGCCTTGGCGAGATCTAGATAGGCTGTGTGAACCACCATACCCTCATCTACGGCTTTGGTGACTGCTTCAAGGAAGTCTATCAGGTTTAGGAGACATGATCTGCCTTTTACAAACCTGAACTGGGTGGGGTCCTGAGTTTGGAGATTACCAATGTCATTGTTTATAAGTTCCATGATGATACGTTCCATAGCCTTGCAGACCAGGCTCGTTAGGCTAATGGGGCGGTAGTTTCCGGGCTCTGTGGCGGCTCCCTCTTTGTGGAGTGGGATAACTGTTGCTGTGCGCCATTCAGTGGGCACATAGCCTGAGGTGAGGTTATGATTGAACATGGTACAATATCAGTTGGTTCTGTATATTTAGTGCCATTGTGCTGTAACTCAGAGCAGATCTGAGTGTTGCCATTGAGATTCTTAACATAGCTGTAGAATGCTTTGTGGTTGTCTTTAGAGTCAGTGGCGATTTTGTTTTCATAACTTGCTTTAGAGGATTTTATGAGGGATCTCAGCTTCTTACTGAGGCTGACCAGGGAGTTTCTCCAATCATGGGATTTTACTCTTTTTTGCAACAGTTTCTTTCTTCTGTTGCAGAGTTTGTTTATGGCAGGGGACCACCAGGTTGGTTTCCTTTTTTTTTTGAAGGATAGCATCTTGGTTCTGTTAGGGATTGCACGATCCATGCACTCGTGTAAGTGCTTATAAAGTGCATTTGTGTAGGATTCAGCAGTCATACCTCTATTGTCCGTCAGCATGGGTGTCGTGAAGTTTTCCACTTCTGTCTTAAGTAGCGTGAAGTTGGCTTTGGAGAAATTTTTTACTGTGGTTTCCCTAATGGGGGGGTGGGGGAGGGATTTGGATGTCTAGGGTGATTAGCTTGTGGTTGGATCTGACCAACAAGGAATTGACCTCTGGTGTGGAGCGCCAGTTGCCCATGTTGGTAATAACCAGGTCTAGGATATTGCTGCCCCAGGTGGGGGTGTGGATAAGTTGATCTATGACATTGGAATTTATGAATTCCAGAAAACGTTGAGCACAAGAGTTGGTACATGAGTAGTTTTCCCAGTTAATGGTAGGGTAGTTGAAATCGACCATTATTAGGGTGTTAGGTTGTACCCTAATATTTTCCAGTGTATTAAGAAATGAGGAGTGGGAATCCTGGGGCATGGTGGGGGATCTGTAACAAGCTACAATTTGGATTGCGGTCTTGCCCAGAGTTAGTTGCACTTGGATAATCTCGGATGCATTATGCTGAGCAACTAGCCTGGAGGTGTGGATATCCTTAATGAATATGGACACACCACCACCTTTAGTGTTTTGGTCCAGGTTTGGTGGCCTAGGACATGCTGTCTCTCCAGCATGTCCTAAGCATGACTTAAACCTAATCTTTAATCTTAAACAGCCCACCCTATTACAAGACTGGACAACATAGATATGCAATTTCCAAATGTCTCTCTGACCATCTTGGTAGATTTGGGCATTCTAAGGTGATGTAGCAATTGTCTCATGTTATCACACAACCAATTAATCATTAAAGAAAATATTGGGGTATGCAAGAGATGTAAATACTCAACTTCCCTGAAGGTAAAATTCTCACATACAAATGAAGTTGTCATGAATACCCACACTACATCCCACACGCCCACACACACACACACACACACACACACACAATACTTAGTACACACACAGATTGTCTTATGCTGAGGCACTTAAAAGAAGCCTTCCCAAATCTCATAGGTTCATAGGTTCATAGGAGATTACTAGGCAATTGGTCCTAGGAGGTCTTTATAAGCCTAGCCATGTCATTGTTCCCTTATTGACCAAGTTGTATGGTCCATATTTGCACCACAAGTCTACGATCAGCATTGACTGCCCTTAGCCAAGAGGGACATAGGTGACACCTCTGGGATAAATTTACGGTCTTTCATCCAGGTGTCTAAGTTACGCTTAAATAGGATCATTGAGGAGCTCTGTTTTATGTGAATTGGGAGTTTGTTCCAGAGAAGTGGCAATCTCTGAGAGACATATCTGTCTCTCCAGCATGTCCTATTAGTGTCACAGACTAGGTTAAGATCCCTAGAGTGAGCGAATCTTGTCCCACTTGACTTGAGGATGTGCAGAATTTCCATTAGGGCAGAGACTGAGGCTGTTCTGTAGGCCAGGCACAAGTTGCCTCTCAGCAGCCTATAGGATACAGAGTGCAGTGACAGGGCATTCAGTCTGTCCATGTAGGTCATGTGTTGAAGGCCTTGAATTTTCTTGGTGAGAAACCTCTGAGGTCTCTCCAGCTGCTGCAGGTATCTGGTAAGGTACATACAGAAGGGAGTGTTGTACTCTATTTGTGGTCTGATGAAGGATGAGTACATGGGAGTTATAACATCCTTAGCTCTGAATGCGATGCCCTTGCTTATGAGATGTGCAACATACATGGCCTTCTGTACCACTGAGGAAACATGGTAATCAAAGCAAATGTTGTTATCAACCTGTGTTCCCAAATCTCTCGCCACAGGATTCAAGGGGGCTACTGTTAATACTATAGTTTGCAGGGACTTCCCCTTTGCTGAAAGGGATGATAACACATTTTTTGGATTTAATTTAAGTCCATGGCTTTGGCACCAATGATTTATCTGTGTAAGCCCTTTTTTGTAGTATGTCAACACTGTTGGGGGATTCAATTATTGCACTCAGTTTGCAGTCATTGACAAACTTGGTAAGCCACAGGCCATCTAATGGCAACAGTGCTCCTCAGCAGTTACTCAAGCACACACTAAAAGCAATACCAAACATCTCACATAAGCCCCACCTTAATGACTGGCTAAACAGTGATGCTATTTTTAACTTTTGGCAAGGGGGAGGTGAGAATCAGGACCAAGCATCAGGTGTGATGCAAAGTGAGAGCACCATTGTAACTAACCTGAAAGAGTTTGATGTGAAACTCATGAAATACAAGAAACTCCATCTTGAAACAGCCTATTTGAGAGAAAGTATACAATGACAACATATTCCTCGGGGCCTTAGACAATGGCGTTACCCAACTGGATTGGTTAAAGATTTCCCCTTTCACCTGGACTTGTTAAAATTATTTGACAAGCAAGGGACTGAATTCCTTGAAATACTTGTCAAAAACTATTTTTTACAAATGGATAGGCTGAAAAGCGAATTTAATTTATTAGAACAAAAAATCAAACTTGATTCTAATTTTTTTGAGATACAAGTTTGACTTTTGTCACATTTTTACTAGTATCGATGCAACTATAGACAAATTAAAAGGAGCGAAAATGAAAAAATTAGATAGGGGCCGAAAGGAATATGAATCCAACAGAGCATACCCGGTTCCCCCTACTTCACAACAATCTAATGGGACAGTCCTTTCTAACAATGAATCTTCTACAAATACGTCACCAGGGGAAACACAATCCATTACATTGGGAAATACTACTGATGGTGAAACACCTGACACCCCTGTGGGTTTGAACAACTGACTCAGAGGCCGACAAACACACAGTAATGGTGATTTCCAGCAACAGGATTTTCAGAACGGTCAGCAGCAGCAAGTGGAAAGAGCCCAGGACAACAACCAGAGGAATGGCTGAACCAGGAAGCAGAACAGGTGAAGGAGGTAGCAGAGCGAGGCATTATTAGTGGAGCAGAGGGTTCGATCCATCATGCCAGCATCTGCACAAATTTTAACATCTACAATTATACCATGGAGACTGTAAAACCTGGGTTAATCAAAACACTTACAAAAAGACTTACCTTTGTCCCTTCAAACAGGGCTAATTTGGCAAGGACTTTACTAGACTTAAAACTGTATGCTCGTAAACTAAACCTTAAACTACTTTTAGGTAACACTTTTTCTGTATTATCAGAGTTTAGGATTTTGAGTGTACTTAATCGCCCATTACAGGTGATTATTGCCCATTTTGAGGAATCATGCAAAGTTGACATAGGACATCTTTTGGGAACTTCTAGTAATGTATATAGAAGTAAAAACTTGACTAAAACAGAAGTTCAGGAAATTAATGACCTAAGGACAACAGGAGTTAGGGTTATGCATCCTGACAAAGGGGGAGGATTGTTTTTTTATGAAATAGGAGGAATACAAAAATAAAATGAGAAATATGCTGGATGGTGAAGCATATGAGCAGGACTCGGTTAGTGAAATGAATGGGGACTATCAGCATATAAAAGCAGTGATTAACAACTTGTTTTTGGAGGGGTACATTGACATAGATACACTGAACTATTTGGATATGATAACACCAGTTACCCCAGTCCTATTTGGGATTCCAAAAAATGCGCAAGAACTTAAATGACCCCATTTTAGACCTATAATTGATGGTAGAAATTCCATAACCTATGCCTGCGCTAAGTTTGTTGACTTAAAAATGAAAAAAATACTTGGAAACAGAGAGACAAATCTACAGAGACTCCTGGCAGTTCTTGGAAACACTGAATAATCTGGAATTTAACCAAGAATACAATTTCATTACAATAGATGTTAAGGACCTGTACACGGTCATTCCCCAGAATACGGGATTAGACTGGGTAAGGGACTTTCTTTTGGAAAAGGAGACTGACTTAACTATTACCCTCCTAGAACTAGTATTGGCTAATAATTTTTTCTTATTTGACAGGGATTTATTTTTGCAGAAAACAGGTGTCGCGATGGGGTCACCCTGTGGGGGCACTTTCGCCAATTGTGTTATGGCCTATTGGAAAAGACACTTGTTATTCCAACATGAAATGTTCAAAAACAAGGTACACTGGTACACAAGGTACCTTGATGATATGTTTTTGACCTTTAAGGGAGATAAAGAAAAGGTCCCAAAATTTGTTGAGACCTTATCCAACATGACCCCCTTTTTGAAATTTACATATCAATTTGATACTACAGCTATATCATACTTAGAAGTGTGACTTGTTAAGGACATAACACATAGTAGGTATATTGCCAAAATATACTGCAAACCTACCTACTCCAATGATTTCCTTCACTACAGCAGTAATCATCCTTACCACCAGAAGAGGGCCGTTGTAAAGGGTCAGTTGGTAAGGGTGGCAAGGATGATTACACTGGATGTTGATTTTGAGGTGGAATATAAAAACTTGTGGGGGATGTTCACCAGGAAGGGATACCCAATAGATTTATTGGATGAGATTGTTATGGAGGTTAGAAGGAAAAGGGAAATGGGCCATTTTCAGCCCATTTTAAATAGGGGAACCTTAAGCGGTGATGAAAAAATGGTCTTGGCAGAACATTTTTTTAATGGAAAGGACGACTTAGATTACATCAGTTTTATAACAATCTTTTCAAGTAATGCCAAACTCCTGAGGGAGGTTATAAAAAATAAATAAATAAATAAAAATAAAAATACGAAAATCGGGCCATGATTAACGATGACACTATGGCTAGCAACAAGTTAGGGCCAGGACCTAGGGTGATGATTAGAAAAGGCCCTAATCTAAAAACACTGCTTGAAAAAGAAGTTAACCCATATGTTCCTAACAAAGGGATGAAGAAATGTGGAAGATGTTTTTCTTGTAAACATATAGAAACTTCTTCCTTAGTTACTATAGGGAATATTAAATATTTCTTAGAAGGAAAATTTGACTGTGGGACAACAGGTGTTATATACTTAGCTAGGTGCCTACAGTGCCCCTCTTTCTACATAGGAAAGACAGAGAGGCACTTTAGACAAAGGATATATGAGCAGCAGTACAGTATTAGTAGACAGGACAACAACAATGCTTTGTCCAAGCATATTTTGGAACACACTAACCACACTTTCTTTATTATGGTCATTGAGAAAATAGATCTAAATCCCAGGAGGGGGACTTGGACTTTAAGACTCGAGGAGTGGGAGTTGCTATGGGAACAAAGGGTAAACACCTTTTCCTACCCTGGGTTGAATGATTCTTGTTCCCTGAAATTTATTTTAAAACTTAAAGCATTAACCAGGTAAAAAAAAAAAACATTTCTATGGGGGTATTTAATATTTGACATTTTTGTTGTAATTAATATCAGTTAAGAATTTGTTTTTCTTTTAAAAAGTTTTTATACACAAAGAAATCTGAATGTATTTACTTATATACTTACTGAATTTGGATAATGGGTGGTTGACAAAGTCTTTCTTTTCCCCATTGCTGTTTGACTGCAGTGTCAGTATATATACATAGGGTAGAAGAAATCTTGCACCCTTGCAAAAATATCTTTTAGAGTTGCCTGTTTTGTTTTGAGGATGTACTTCTTTTATTTGTTTTTTTTTTTCTTTATGGGGACCTTCGAAAAATGAGGCAATGGTGTCCCCAGCTCTGAACTAGCAACATTAATTTGCTAAATGTGTTACATAAAATATGCATATTATTCATGATTTCATAGAAGCAAAGAAAGCAAGAGAAGATGCAGTCCATACGTGAACTGTAACAAAACAGTTCCCTTGAAGCTGCAGTCCATACGTGAACTGTAACAAAACAGCTCCCTTTGCAGTAGCTTTGTAAGCCTCTAAGGACAGAAGCCATGAAAACTTCCAATAGCAGCAGAATTGGGTGTATACCTCTTAACCTCTTAATGCAAGAAGTCTGGACAAAGGCATAAATTATAGCAGGAAAATGCCCCAAAATAGGCACATATTTTAAATACTGCCCTTATAAGCTTAGAATATTGCTTGAATAATAGGGTTTGTACTGGAATGCATTTTTCTGAAAGATGTCTGAAATTCAAATGTCTGTTATTATATAATGACTTCAATTGTCAATGATTTTCCAGAAACCCCAATTTTTATGATGAACAGTCCAAAAGATATGAGACAAAAATCTGGACTTTTTGCAAAAATCTGGAGTTGAGTGGTATGCTCCCTTTAGACCCTACCATTGTAATAGTATTGCTGACCACTAGGTGACACTCTTATCCAGTCCTACCTGACTTACTTTCCCCCACTTTTTTACAGTATTTCCACAATACATCTCTGATGTCTTGTACTAGCTCTTAATGATATCCTGCTTTATCCTTGTACTCCTACTGCCTACACCCAGCTATCCTGATATTCTCTACCACTGATTCTCTTATCTCTGTACTTACCTACACTCAACTTACCTTCAGTATTCTGCATTTTACTGATTGTTTTTCCTGAAGCTGCTCCTCTATTTGTCTCTACCCGCTCCGTTCGCCCTGCGAGCTCACTCCGCTCCCCTACCCTGCCCCCTATTTCCACCCGCCCCCAATACCACTAACCTTATACTACATAACCACACCCTCTTCCCCTCTCAACTTTTGCACCAATCACTAGAAAATCCTCCACAACAACCTAACCTACCCCCACCTTCTCTAACCAATCCCTTCTTCTCCCTCCAAAACTCCTACCTTCCACATACCAGTCTTATTATTACTCCTTACCTCCTGCTTTGTACCTTACAACTAAATTCTCCCAATGACTAAACTACCTACCTCAGGACACTTACAGCTGCTTTTCCTTATAATACTTCTACCTTCTCTAACGATAGTCAACATTCTGACCGCCTATGAAAAACCATTATGTCCACAATTACACTATTCCTCAGAACAAACAGCCATACCATCTCTTGGTGTCTCACTAAACCACATAAACATAACATCTACCCCATGCTACCTACTAGCAAAGTATCATCGACTAGTCCACATTAGATATAATTATCTAAAAACTAGGAAGTCTCTAAACCAACACTGTTTATTCCAGAATCCTAAATCTCAAATCAAATGTCCACTTATTAATAGATGGAGACATTCATCCAAACCCAGGCCCAAGGATTACTTTTATTACCCAAGCCCATAGCCATAAGCCCTCTAGTAAACTAACCCCCACCAAACCTCCTAACTCTCTCTTAATAGCACATCTCAATATATGAAGCATAAATAATAAAGTTGCTCAACTCCATGCACTCTTGGATGTTCACTCATTTGACATCCTATTCCTGACGGAAACCTGGTTAAAACCTGGAACTCAAGACAATGTAGTCATCCCACCCAGATACAATATCTTAAGGCAAGGCCGTATAACCAAGAAGGGAGGTGGGGTAGCTATTCTATACGAAGCAGACATGCAAGTTACTGCTTCTGACTATAAACCACCTCAGGACAATAATGCCAAAATCCTTATCACTAAATTACACCTTAATACTCATAAATCCATTATATCATCTTTATCTATCTGCCACCTGGTAATAACACCATCACCCTGGAAAATATCCTTAACTGGCTATCACTAAACTTCCCACAAGAAACTATAGTCCTAGGTGACTTTAATATTGACTGGAAGTCCTGTAGCAATGAACACCATACTACCCATATTAACCTACATGGCTTTTCTCAAACCATTACCTCCCCAACCAGGATAAATAAACCCAATAAAAAAGAAACTGGATTCTTACAAATAACCATCACCAACCATATGATGTAGGGACCCTCCCTGATGATGTGAGTGACCACTTACTTACCTATATCATCAGGCATAAGATCAATATACCCTTCTCACCCACACTGAGAACAACTCGCACACATAAAAACTTTAACCCAGATGTCTTCCAAAGTGAACTTAGGTCATGTGATTGGTCACCCTTAAAATACCTTCCACTAGAGGAAGCTGCAAATTACTTCAATTCTAAATTCCTAGCCATTCTAGACCACTATGCACCAACCCGCTCTATCAGAATTAGGACTAAACCAGACCCATGGCTTACTAAAGAAACCAGGCACAAAATCCTACTTAGAAATAAATGCTGGGCCAAATGGCAAACCACAAAAAACCCTTAGATCAGCAGAAGTTTAGACAGTTGAGAAATAACACAAAGAAAGCTATACTCTCAGATAAAAGAAACTTTTACTTAGAACTCCAGAAAGCCCACCAAAATAAACCACAAAAGCTTTGGGTAACCATTAACAAACTTCTTCACCCAGGTCATTCCATTACACCAACCCCACAGGGCACTGATCATGAGAATCCCAAGCAAACTGCCAATACCTTCAATACCTTTTTCACAGAAGCCATTCAATCTCTTGCCAATCAGCTAACACCTGACAGCTTAACTTTGCTAATCTCAAGTACTAGCCCACTCCCAATATTTCACTTGCAACCATCCCAACATCACACATTCTCACCCTTATCCAAACACTTAAACCAACTACCCCATCAGCTGACCAACTACATGCTGAATATCTGCAAATAGCAGCCAGATCCATAGCCTATCCCATTTCCATCCTGATTAACAGAACCATAATCGAAGGCAACATCCCAACTATCTGGAAAATCTCTCACATTATCCCCCTACATAAAGCTGGTAACTCCATGAATTGTCTATCGCCCCATAGCCTTACTTTCTCCTCTGGCAAAAATAATGGAAAAATGCATCCATAGACAACTCCTAGACCACCTTATCCAAAATAACTTGCTTTCTAAATGTCAACACAGATTTAGGCCATTCCACAGTACTACCACTGCCCTCTTATCCTTTTCTGACTGCATTAATAAAAACCGTAACAACAATATGCTTTCCTCTGCACTCTTTATTGACCTTTCAAAAGCATTTGATATGGTCAACAATCAGATACTTTTAAATATCCTTAAATCCCTTTCACTAGATGCACAGGCTATAAAATGGTGCCATTCTTACCTGGACAACAGACAGCAGGCTGTGCTATGGGATAATAATCTATCTACCCACCTCCCCATTATCCTTGGTGTCCCCCAAGGATCCATATTAGGACCTTTGTTGATCTCAATTTTTTTTAATGATCTTCACTCAGTAATTCCCCTTGCTACTTGTATTCAATATGCAGACGATGCCACACTAATATGCTCAGCCTCCTCACCATCTGAACTACAGTCCCTAACCCAAAAGGTATTTAATACAATAGAACAATGGTTTACTCAGCACTGCCTCCTGTTGAACCCCAAAAAAACAAAACTCTTGATCTTTACTCTGACCCGGAAGTCCTCCATAGTAGATTTTACTTTCACATGTAACAATGGTACACTCATATCTCCTGATCCAACTACAAAACTCCTTGGAATAACAATTGATAACAATCTTAACTTTGACACTCATATCAACAACACAATAAAAACTGCAAATAGAAAACTGGGCTCCCTCTATAGGATCAAACCATTCCTTACTCCAGCAGCCAGAATAACTATTGCCCATACCCATCTAATGTCTACACTCCTCTATGCCTCACCAATATATACTAAGCTGTCTAAAAATAACCTCAGCAAACTTGAAAAATCCTACAACAACATTGCCAGATTTGCCACTGGCAATCCATTTAGAACCCACCACTGTTATAATTTAAAGCAGCTAGGATGGCTTGAGTTACAAAATCAACTAAAATTTCACCAACTTACCACTGCCCACAAGACCCTTTACCAATCTACTAATACTCCAATGCTTTCAACCCTCATTAGCCCCTATAAAAATCTTAACACCTTACACTCTTCAAATAAACTACTTGTTACAAGATGTAAATCCAACAACCTGGCTGGAAACTCTCTATTCTCCAATACTGTCGAGCACAACTGGAACCTACTCCCCAGTGAACTAGTATCACTATCCTCAATATCACTTTTCAAATTTAAACTGAAATTGTATCTTAGAACACACTGGCTATGCCCTTGTATTAACCCAGACTAACTTCTTTTATTACGAGCTACTGCTTATACACTATCTCTCTCTACTATATCCAGTTTCCTGAATAACAAAGAGAAGTTTATTATTGTAAATACTACCTTTGTTTGTAGTGATTTCTAACGTAGTATTTGTTATATGTATGTTAGTGGTTTATGATTTACTTGTGAATTACCTGTTATTATTTACTAAGTTGTATTTTCCTGTTAATTTCTTTTAATTGTGTTCTTGGAGCTTATCTCCCCGGCCTCTACTGAAAATGGACATATATCCAGTTAGACTAGACCGGTCAACAAATGTAAAATAAAAAAATAAAAATGCTTGGATGGTGATTTTTGCTTTTTGTACATTAATGGTATTTAAAGCTTAGAATCTTATCATATGCCGTACTACAGATTGTATAAAGCTGTGCACTGTGACCAAATTGCAGAGGAAGTATGAGACATTGCAGTACATTTCCCCTATTTGATGGCAATATTAGTCAAAGTACATATATCAGGTTTGCAGGCATGTAGCAATCTGCTTGCGCAGCACTAACCAAAAAACCAAATCATGTGCTGATAATGAAGTTTGTTATGAATGATTTCCTCTTTAATCTTATCTTAACATAAAGCTGTGCTTCTATGTGAGTTTTCTAATGCTCTGTTACTATTTTGGTGTAGGTATACTCAAACTGTGTGGAGGCTGGGACAGGTAGAAAAGCAAAGAAATGTGATGAAAAAATATGTGTGCTACACGACAGAGGAAGAATTAGCATTTAGGATTTGGAAAGTAAAGATGAAGGAGTTGTCAGGATATGAACTCTCAAGTCTCACTTCTACAAACAGACACACGCACACAAAGACACACACACACACACACACATATATATATATATATATATATATATATATATATATATATATATATTTATATAGCTATTTCCATATAGGGGTCTGCTTCAAAAATGAGAAAACCCACTTACTCGAATCACTTATGATAGAGAAGAAAGCATTGAAACCTTACATACATGAAACTTCACATCAGTGAAAATAGTCAACCGGTAAAGGAACCACTTGGCCACCATGGGGAAATTTGCCCTTTTCCACATTATAGTGCGATTTTGTAGCTGGTATATTTAGTTAGGAGGGTGTGGGGGGTGAAGCCCCCCACTTTGGTGGGTTTGACATACTTTTATTTGTGTATTGGTGGCCAAGTGGTTCCTTTCCAGGTTGACGTTTTCACTGATGTAAAGTTTCATGTATGTAAGGTTTTGATGCTTTTGTCTCGATCATAAGTGATTCCAGTAAGTGGGTTGTCACATTTTTAAAGTAGACCCCTATATAGATATAGATATAGATAAAGCTGAAGATATGTATATATATATAAATATATATATATATATATATATATATATATATATATATATATATTGGTCTACATTAAAGGATCGGAATTTCACAACATCGAACCTTTGATCAGTGAAGACCAGATGATCGAAGTTGTGAAATATCAAGCATTGTGAATGGACATCACAGTACAGTGTGGAACAGGAAATTTACCATTCACTTCACTGTAGTGTGGTCTCAGAGTTGGTATATTTAAGTAGCAGGGGGTGTGGGGATGCAGATGAAAGAAGATGTTTCCAGCTGTTAGAATTTTTTTTATGTTCGATATTTCACAATTTTGATCATCTGGTCTTCGATGATCAGAGGTTCAATGTTGTGAAAGTTTGATCCTTGAAGTAGACCTATATAGATATATATATATATATATATATATATATATATATATATATATATATGTATATATGCATCTATATGTAGATAGATAGATTGATAGATATAGATATAGGGATGTAAGTCCATATATTTAAAACTTAAAATATTGAATGGCAAATAATCAAACACAACTAGTCAATCAACAGTGGATTGAAAAAAAAAGTAAAGCATGTTTTTCCCCATATCCCTTGATAACTATATATACCAACTTCCAAAAACACATTGCAGTAGAAAAATGGCCAATTGATCCCCACTGTACCATGATCTTGCACAGAAAAAAGCCAGTATATGCAATAAGCTGCTTTTTGATCAGGTGTACCAAATTATTTCTGTTTGACCACTTGTCAGCAAACCATATATACATATTAACATGTGTTTTGTGTGCAAATGTTTTGTTTGTACAGCAGTTTAAGGTTATGAACTGCTAATGGGTGTCATATTATAGTACATGTGTTGAATTCCTCAGGCTCCACTTTTAAAGTGTGACTTGTAATATATAACTTAATCAGAGTGGTCATCATTCTCCCCTCAGTTTAGGCCTAATGCTGGGATTATATGATTAACAGGCTCCTAAAAATAAAGCTAGTTCTGTGAAAAGATTAGTGATTAAAAACAGACAAATAAACATACAAAAAGATAGAGATAATGACAGAGAAAGAGAGAGAGACAGAGAAGTAGATAGATAAATAGATAGATAGATAGATAGATAGATAGATAGATAGATAGATAGATAGGTAGATAGATAGACAGATAGATAGATAGATAATAGGAACATTGCTAGTAAATTGAAGTGATCACAGGGACCATAGGAGGGCTAGCCACTGTACACCTTCAGGTGAACAAACTTAAAAGTTCATGCCACCCTTTACAAGTTTTTAATAGGGTTACCTTTCTAAATAAAGCAGGGGATATATAGTATATCCCTGGTATAAATCTATGTCTTCTCATCCAATTGTCAAGGCTAGCTTTAAATGCAGACAAAGTAGTACTTTGGCCTGTAGTGGTAAGTTATTCCACAGTGTGAGAATATGTTGAGCTAGGATCCGAACCCTCCAGCGAATCTTGTTTTTTTGTCGGTGTAAATTTAGGTCTGTTATTGGTGTTTATAGAGCCACTGGTTTTGTGAAGAAATTGGAAATCAAATAGGACTGGGTCTTTCATGGCTTAAAGAGCAATATGGTAGTCACCTCAGAGCACCCTGTAGGCCACTGAGTATAAAAAGAGGTGTGCTAATCTATCCAGATAATTAAAAAATGTAAGGCCTTTAATTCTGAGGGATTAAAATTCATTGAGTTCTTATCAGCTGAGCAATGTGCTTAGATTTGTGCATGCGAAATTGGGGATTGTATTCAATGGTGGATCTGATAAGAGAAGAGTACAGACATTCTTTGAATCGTAAATAGTCCCTTGGAAATTAACTAGGTAGATAGAAGGATGTTCAGACTATTTTGGAAACATGATAAACTGAATAAGAGGCAGCTGGCATATAAGTACTCAGATCTCTTACAAACTGAAACAACGACTAAAGCGAAGAGTGGAATGACCACAATGGCAAATGATTCTTTAGCTTTCTTCCACTTTATTAAATCGTGGACTTCTTCAGAAAAACCAGGACGCCTCCCTACATCCTGGTTTTATATACAAAAACAGGAAATGATGTAAAAATACTATCTTACATTCATATGTAAAAAAATTAATTCAGTTGTGAAACATTGGAACAACGTAATATCATTGTTACAACTTATAGTTGTTCAACAAATTGAATGATGCCTTAAAAAAGGCATAATTAAAATGTATTTTTATTTTTTTAATTGATTTTATTCTTTTTCTCTTTTTCTTTGATTTTCTAAAACTTAACTGAACTACACAACTGCCTCTGTTTCATGTCATGTTATGATTGTGTTTGTGCATACTACAATCCCACTAAAATATCTATTAAATACTAATGGAAACTAGAACTGAATGCCACATCATTGTTGAAATGGAATGGGTCACTGTCTGATGAGAGCCAATGTTTGACAGAACAAAGTCTGTCAATTGAACTTCCTTGTGTAGTGGCACGACACAAGGAAGTTCAATTGACAGACTTTGTTCTGTCAAACATTGGCTCTCATCAGACAGTGACCCATTGCATTTCCACAATGATGTGGCATTCAGTTCCAGTTTTCATTAGTATTTAATAGATATTTTAGTGGGATTGTAGTATGCACAAACACAATCATAACATGACATGAAACAGAGGCAGTTGTGTAGTTCAGTTAAGTTTTAGAAAATCAAAGAAAAAGAGAAAAAGAATAAAATCAATTAAAAAAATAAAAATACATTTTAATTATGCCTTTTTTAAGGCATCATTCAATTTGTTGAACAACTATAAGTTGTAACAATGATATTACGTTGTTCCAATGTTTCACAACTGAATTAATTTTTTTACATATAAATGTAAGATAGTATTTTTACATCATTTCCTGTTTTTGTATATAAAACCAGGATGTAGGGAGGCGTCCTGGTTTTTCTGAAGAAGTCCACGATTTAATAAAGTGGAAGAAAGCTAAAGAATCATTTGCCATTGTGGTCATTCCACTCTTCGCTTTAGTCATTGTTTCAGTTTGTAAAGTTCAGTTCGGGTTGCCGAAGTCAAACTTGTTGTTTTTGTGTTTCATACTCAGATCTCTTATGTCCATATCTGTTGAAAGAGGAGTACCACTTATAACATACAAGGTGAGAGCAGCTTTTTTCCTGAACACTGTAGATCGAAACATGCACGTAGACATACATCAATACATACAAACATACATACATATCTATGCCTAGTTGTGAAAAATGTTAAAAGTTCTTTTCTGAGAGGAACTTGTCAGTGAAATGGAAAATTGTAGTATCCATGCCATAACAATGGTTTTATGCTCAGTTATAAATGTATAAATTGGCCTGCCCTTCATCAATCAAGTACTGTTGTGGAAAACTGATCTATATAGTTCAGCATGCTTATTCGTAGTTGCTTGAGATAACAAACTACTTGTGTAATAAAGTCATCATACAAAAGACTGATATGAAACAAGAAAGTAGGGAGGTAGAAAGTTTTCCCAATAAAGGGATATTGTTTTCCATTTGTAGTACCAGACTAGTTCAAAGTTAGCATTGATACCAGTATTTACTTATCTTGTAGAAATTGAATACAGCATGAAAAGTTTGAGCAAATGCAGTCAATAGAATACTAATATGATTATCTGAATATTAATTGTGAACACCATGGATTCACTAGGAAGGTCATGTTATAGAAATTGTTAAAAGAGTTCTTTTGCTGGTATGTTTCTGTCATAAGTAATCACTATAAAAAGAGGGTTTGTCTGAAATACATACAAAAAATGACAGCAAAGAAGATATTCATGTGAATAATTAACATAAAATCAGTTTTGCAGTGTTATCAAATGACCGCACAGGATGCATGCTTCTTCTTGGAATGAATCTACTCACCTTTGAAATGCATAACAAATAATATCCAATATTTACAGGATAAATATACCATAATATGTTTTATTATTTCACGAAGCGGCATAGCACTGTTATTTTTTACAGTTAAAGAACTTATTTCAAATAACATTTTGTTTCCTTGCAAGAACATGTACAGAAACTGAACAATTACATGCAATTGCATGGGGAGAGGGAATTACACTATTAATAAAGTCACTGTAATACTAAACACACTATTGTAGAACTGCACTGGCATTAGCTTGCAGTCACATCATTTTTAATTTAACTTAACTCATTCTACAGTCAAGCTTTCTGTTCCCCTCTAAGTGACACGAATTGTCAGCTGTGCAGTCACTGGTAATGCTTCTGGGTGTGTTGAAAGTGTGGTCATGCACGAGTACTAACAAGATAAAGGAAGTGCAGTAACCTCTGGTCTGAATTCTGCAATTGTAATAGAGAGGGACAATTAGCTGTTATGCATTGTTTGCAGCTTACAGACATAATACAAGAGCAACAGAGAATAATTGCTTTGTGATTGCAGTTACAGAATTATTGTTAAACAGGCTGCATTTTTTTCTTCTTACTGTATGAATGCCCTGTTCTAATTGTCCCTTGTTAATTCACACAAATAAGTGGCACATTTAAAACAGTAACAAATATACATTTATATTTTTTCTTATTTATGCATATTCTTTGTATCATGTCATGTAATGTTTTTCAGTGTGTTGGCCATTCAGACTTTTAATAAAAGACCCTTGTATAACAGAGAGAATAGCCAGCATATTTATGTATTTATTAATTTATTTATTTGCGCAATAAACAGTTTATGTAAGGCAGCAATTGCCTTAGTTTTCCTTAAGTGTTTAGTCATTTACATAATTAAATACTTCATGTAGCAATAGACAGATCACTACATTAAATACACACATATATTTTTTTCTTTGGTAGCCTAGATACAAGGTACAAATAGTATTTTGTTTGATGGTAAATTAAATGAAAATGAAGGCTGTGGAAAAGCAGCTCCAGGTCTGTTGAATCAGTCATATAGCATGCAGTTAGTTCGTTAAGATAACCTCCAGGTTACACTGACATCCATTAAGTGGAACTAAAGTGCAGTATTATTGTATGGTATGTATGTCCTTTTATTCAGTGTGCATTTTTCGTCACAGCGTAGACTTCATTTAACAAATGTTACTGCACTTATTCAGATTTAGCATACATAAATTGCATATCTTAGCTCTATCTATCAGGTTAATACCCTCCCATCTTTCAAAACCACTCTGCAAAACTTCCTAGGTAAAATCTGGCTCTGTTCTTGTTCAAAACCAGGATAAACTTTATCATGAAAGGAGATACTGCCAGCACAGCTAGTTGGAATCTTATAAATAATTATATGCCATTTGTGAATATCGAAATTATTTTTATAAGACGTTTGTGTTGCAACTGTATTAGAACTCTAAGTCATATGTATATCAAACTGATTTGTAAAGACGTGTTGAAAAGGTATTTTATAAACTGTTTGTGTCTGCAATGTAACCACAGTGTGCCCTGCTGGAAGAAAGCAGAAGTGTACATGCACTATTGTAACTGTCACAATGTATATATTTTAACAGTGGAAATGAGAATAACTGAAATTAAATTACTTTATAGGCTATGCAATAAAAGATGGTATCTTTCAGTTTTCAAGGCAGCTAGAAACACACGGTCTCTGCTGAGAAACTTTCTGTATTGTATTTAAGGTGAATTAATTACTAGTCTTAAAAGCATGAAGTAATGCAATTGTTTTATGACTTCCAGCATCTGCCAAAGATCTGAGGTCTATGTATTTTCACAGGTAGATGCTAAATATTGCCAGCTTCCAGCAGTGGGGTTTTCACCTGGGAACGAGAGTCAAATGACAAGAAGTGATGTCATTCTGCAAGCTATCCCAGCAGTAATATTTGAGATATTAATTTGGGAAGTCTCTTAGTGAGACAGAGTATTCTGTATTCTGTCTTGGACCTGACAACAACCAGAAGATCCATTTACCACATCTGCCTTGCTCTATTTGTAAGTTATTAGATTATAGTAATTCTCTTAGATTCAGTCAGGAATATAGTGAAGCTTAGTTTAAATATGTTTCTTTATGTATTTGAGACTGTCCTGCAATGTTGTTTTAAATATTTCCTGTGGTTTTGAATTCTGATGTCTCCGTGAATATATATATATATATATATATATATATATATATATATATATATATATATATATATATATATATATATATATAGTTAGTATTGTCTTGTTCTTTTATTATTTATTATTAAATATATTTAAACCTTTCATTGTGGCTGATCTGTGTAGAGATATTTAAGTTTTGAGAGTACTTGCATATTTATTTGGTGACACTGTGTGAGCCACTCCTAATAGACTTCTTCTTGGTCAAACTACCATTCCTGTTAATATTAATATTACAAAGTGAAATTGGACACCCTTTGTTATGGGCCTTAAGGTAGCTGTCAGAAGTGTTCTGGTAGCAGTGAAAACTACCTTACAGTCTGGGCAAAAGGGGGCATAGCTAATAAACCTGTGCTTGCCTTTCTCAGGTGTGTGTGTTGCGTGTGCAAATCAAAATCTCAAAAGCGTGTGTGTGTGTGTGTGTGTGTGTGTGTGTGTGTGTGTGTGTGTGTGTGTGTGTGTGTGTGTGTGTGTGTGTGTACTTCAGCTACTTGGATAGGGGCACAAACCACAGGTTGGACAGAAAGAGTGTTGGAGGACTTGGCTTGGAACCCTGGCTAAGGACTCAACTCTATAGCTATGCCAGTGAGATGTTTTACTGTGGATCTGGATAAAGGTAGAGGAACCAGCCCCTGACTGATTGTGGACCCAGCCCTGGACTGAATGTGGTCTTTGTGTGCACTTAAAGGAAATTGCACTTGATGCAGAGAGCTACATCTGGAAATACTGTGTGTGTATGTGTCTACTTGATATTACCAAAATCTCAGTAGAACAGCATTTAAAACACCGAGCTGAAAAGCTTGATATTTCACATGAGTGAAACTTCAGAATGCCGACTTCCGAATGCTGAACAGTCCAAGTTGAGTAGAACAGGAAATCCGTTCTTGTGGACATTATAGTCCGATCTTGGAGTTGGAATCTATAAGTAGCAGGGGGTTTGGGGGGTGCAGGCAGGCATAGCCCCCTGCAAAAATGTAAACTGTAAAGGGTTATACATTAGGTTTTTTATTTAAAGTGTATTTTATGTATTAATGGTAACGGTTTAGATTGGTTTAGATGGTGAGCGGGGTGTGAGTGAAGGGAAGTAAGTAATTTTTTTTGGAATGTTGTGTTTTTTTTAAAATATGTTGTTTGTGTGTGCTGTTTGTATGTTGTAGGGAGGTTTGTCAGTATTTTTTAGTGTCGGGGTTTTGTGTGCCGGGTATGTGAGGTGTCAGTTTTATGTAGTGCCGGTGTTGTGGACTCGGTGTTTTAAATGTTGGTCTACTGAGATTTCGGTAATCTCAAGTAGACTCGTGTGTACTTATCCTCCCAGTGCACGTCCCCCACTGGTGCCAGTGGTGAGTCGTGAAACTCCTTGATTATTGGTCCAGTGGAGGGTCGTCACAAACAATATCCTTAAATTTGAACAAGTACATTCTCATTCCTTATGCATCCTTACTCTGCCTTATTCCCTTCCTTCCTTCCTTATTTCTATTAAAATCTCTTACCTGTGACTTTCTGTCTAAATATACCATAAGCCTGATTTTCCTCACTCTCACTTCACATTGCAATTTCTGTTTGTATTAGACTAACTTATCTTTAATTTCTCTACAAACTGTCTAAAATTTCTATAAATATTAAATGATTGTCATATAACTTGTATTGATTCTTAACCAAAGTTTTTATATCATCACTAATTTGGTATAATTATTTAAACTGCAGATGCTTTTGTTTTATTTTTGAAGACTGCAAAATTGTTTTTAAAATGTTTTGTAATAATTTGGAGCTTTTCTCCCCAGGCCTCCACTGAAAATGGACTTTACCCCATCAGACTTTCCTGGTAATGAAGTGCTAATAAATAAATAAATACACACACACACACACACACACACACACACACACACACACACACACATATATATATATATATATATATATATATATATATATACATATATATATATATATATATATATATATATATATATATATATATCTTCTTCTTCTTCTTCTTTTGGCTTTTTCCCAGTTAGGGGTCACCACAGCAGATCACCTGTCCACTCATGATTGGCAGTGGAGTTTTACAGTGTCGAGTTGCCAGCCTGATGCCCAACCTTCCATAGAAGGCACACACATGCACACACTCACACCTAGGGCACATTTAGACTATCCAATCTACCTACAGCATGTCTTTGGGATGTGGGAGGAAACCGGAGCACCCGGAGGAAACTGATGTGACCACAGGGAGGACATGCAGACTCCACACAGAAGGCATCCCAGCTGAGAATTGAACCGGAGAACCTCTTGCTGTGAGGCAGCAACGCTAACCGCTGCACCACTGTGGCCACCCTATAAATATATATATATTATTCATTGAATCTGTATTTTATTGAACTACTGCCATTCACTGAAAATTTTCATTGAAACTACATTTCCCTGAAAAATAAATACAATGACTATCATTTCAACAAAAAAGACGGAAACCCAGTCCCTAAATTCAGACATACATTGTCAGAATAGTAGTCATATTACATGAAGGATTTTTTTCCTTAGGTTATGGGTGGGTTGGGGGTTAGAGGCAGGATTAGGGTTAGCACAAATGAGTATGAATGAGTCCCCTGTTCATCCTTACTCGTATGCTAAGCCTTACCTTATCCCTTCTCCTTACCCCAACCTTGCACCTTACCTTCTGAAAAAAAAATCATAGCATACATAACACACATGGACAACATAAAAAAACTGTCCCTTTACCAAGCCCTTACTCTAAGTCTCACCTCAAACTCTCACACGCTCGCTCTATCCACTAATACAGATCTCTCTCTCTCTGTCTCTCTCTCTCTCTCTCTCTCTCTCTCTCTCTCTCTCTCTCTCTCTTTCTCTCTACATATAGAGGTAGAAAGATCCTTTGCACTATCACACAACAGAAAGGTGGTTAAAATAAACGCAGGACTCCCAAACTTGCTTCTTGTATGAAGACATCTCTTTATTTGAAAATACTACTTTACAGACAGTTGAGCACTGCTCAGATAATGTGTTAAAGCTTGTAGCAACATGCACTTATTTCTGTGGAGCTTATCATTTTGCTGCCTCATTTTGTTGATTTTTACTGTATGATTTGCACTTAAAAAAGTTGTTCTGTTGCTTTAAGAGCTAGATCTGCTGAAGCTAGACTGTATTTTTACACTTGAGCACTATTACAGCCATCTTATATTAGGAGGGCCCTGCCTGCACTCTTGTGGCAGAAGTCTGTAGTCTGAGCCTCATCTGAGTTGGAGATTACAGGAGAAAAGCTCACTGTCTGCTTTCCCATTGGTAGTTTACCTTAAAAGTGTATAATTTCACCTGTATTTAAGCTTCACATTTGCACATAGCTGTGCAACGCTCAATGGGTTCAGCAGTGCCCTGTATAGATGCAAATGTCTAGACACCTAATCACCTAGACATCTGTTAGTGAACCCAAGCTTCCCTGCTGCATTTGTGGGAAACTCAGTTGCACACTGAGAAGCATTGCCATAGTTTTTGCCCCTAGCCTTCACTAGAATAAGCCCCTTTGTTAATCCTAGAGCAAACTCTGGTCAAACTAGCCCACTCTCCAATAGCAGTTATGTTAAAATCCTGCCATAATGGACGGTCAATATCCGACCATTTCTCTGGCCAGCCTGATTGACACGGGCATCCTGAGGCAATGTAGCAATTGCCTCGTGTATACTGACAACCACCTACACCTAAAACAAACAAGTACAATATGTGAGAAATGTAATTACACTATGACCTTAGAATCAATTCTCTCATGTAACAACAAACCAGGCATCAAACTGGTTGTCAGCACACACACACACACACAATCACACACACACACACACACACATCACTTCTGACATAAAACAAGGTCACAACACACAAACCCACATATGCAGGGCTATTCAATAGAAGCCTACCAAAAGATCAGAGGCCTTCCAAGCACAAATCAGTTGAACACACTGCAAAGAAAATAGAATCCACTACATTTAACAGCACACACACTACTGTCTCAGCAAATAAACCCATAAGGCAAAACACCTCAAAACCAAATGTCCTGGTTATAGGTGACTCCATAGTGAGACACACAGATATCCCCCTCACCAGGCTGGACAAGGAGAAGGTCACGGTCAGCTGCCCGTCAGGTGCCAATATCCATCAAATTCTGCACGCACTCAACAACAATTACCACTATGACTCTGTCATAGTGCATGTTGGGGTGAATGACTTGAGATGTAACTCTCTGGACTATATGAACAGAGACATGACTGAACTCTCAGAATATGTGCTGCAGGCAGGTATGTTCCTAGCCCTAAGCAACATTCTAACTTCACCCAGAATGATGCAACAATATAAACAAAAAATGATTGATTTCAACAACTGGCTTAGCTCTTGGGGTCAATCCAAGGGGATCCAGCATCTCTCAACTTGGGAAGACATGGTTGACAGATGGTCTTCACCTGTTTCCTCTAGGCTTTCAGATACTGGCAAAAGTTCTTGCCTTCCCCATAGTGCCTTTTTAGGCAATGCCAATACAGCAAGATTTCTCATCTAAAAAAAAATCTACTCAAGATAAACTCAAGGTTATGCTGCTTAATGCTAAAGCCTAAACATGAAACTGCACTCCCTGGAAGCATTCCTCACTTTGGAAGATGGTGATGTCTGTGCAATCACTGAGACATGGTTCAATGCCATAGAGAGCACCCCGGCCATGCAAGGCTACAATGCCTTCCACACATTCAGACCCCAAAATAAGTTGAAAGAACCAAAGGGGAAGGTGTGGTTATTTTCATTAAAGCCAAATATACCTCAAGACTGGTTAAACAGTATGACTCTCTTGAGCTACTCCAGGTCCAACTAAATATAGGTAAAGCACCCTACTACATCATTGGGAGCTACAGGTCCCCCACCATGAACCAGGAGAAGCACACCACCTACCCGGACTTGCTACAGTCACTCACTGTACAACCAAACACTTTGATCATGGGTGATTTCAACTATGCTTCCATCAACTGGGTGGCATACACAAGCACAAACATGCTCACCCTGAGGTTCCTGGACTTTGCCAATACAAATGCCATGGAACAGGTAGTCTGCATCCCCAAAAGGGGCTCAAATGTCCAAGACTTAGTACTTACCAAAATGGGGGGGTCACTGCACTACCGCCTGTGTGGTGCCCTTCTCTGGTAAGGTCAAACCATAAATCTGTCTTGTTTAAAGTACCGATCAGACCTGACACCCCCACAGGAGCAAAGAAAAACTGAAAAATTTCTCCAAAGCAAACTACAGCCTACTAGTTGATGGTATAAAAAGTTTCAAACCCTCTGCTAACACAGCAAACAATGACTTCTATGCAGAGGAGTACACAAATGCCCCATATAACCACCTAAACAACTGTATAAACTCAGCTGGACCTGACCGGATCAAAACCAGGTCCTCCTGAAAAAACAGGCCACCCTGGTGGACCTCAAGTATAAATAGGTTATATAACAAAAGGAAGAAACTGATGTCTAAGAACAAGATGGAAGTTACTCAGCAGAAGAAGAATACCCTCCACAGCTTTAATAAGCAAATCAGATATCTTGTAAAGTCCTCTAATGCTAGTTATGAAGCTAAATTAGCATCCCTAGCTAAGGATAATCATAAGGCATTCTTTAGCTACATCTGAAATCTAAAAGGCAACACCCAACTATGTGCCAGAACTTATATTGGATGGTACCTCTCATATTGAACCTGAGGAAATTGCCAACCCGCTAGCTAACAGATTTGGCACAAGCTTCACTCCCTGTCCTCACCAGCCATACCCCACAGCATACCTTACACCAGTCATCTACCTAATATCTCCAAAGAGCAGGTCATAGCCACGCTCTTCAAGGTCAAAAACATGGCTTCTGTGGGGCCAAACAACATCCCAGGCTGCCTAATAAACAAGACCTAGTGGACCACTTGGCACTCTCTTTAACCTCAGCCTGAGCACTGGCTTTGTTCCAGGAGAGTGGAGAACAGCAATAGTAATCCTCTTGCACAAAGGGGTCCATCAACCAACCCTGGAAACTATAGACCTATAATCCTAACCAGCCTTATCTGCAAGGCCATGGAAAGACTCTTCATGGACCTTATCCAAAAGGACATAGGTGACCTTCAAACTCTTGAACTGACCCAGCCTGGCTTCATTAAAGGTAGATCATGTTTATTGAACCTCATGAACTTCTTCGAAAATATCACCAAAACCCTGGAGGAAGACAAAACAATACATACTGCCTATCTTGATTTACTCAATACTTTTGATGCAATCCCCCACGTAGGTATCAATGAGAAACTCTCTCAGGTGGGGAACCCATACATCACTAGATGGTTAGGCAACTGGTTCACCGATAGAACTCATGCTGTCAAAGTTGGGAATTCTACCTCTACCAGTATATCAGTTACCAGTGGCATACCACAAGGATTTGTGCTGAGCCCTCTACTGTGTGGAATCTATTTCTCGGAAGTCCAGGTTTAAGTAGATGGCCTGTAGCTTACCAAGTTCACTGATCATTGCAAACTGGGTACAATCACTGAGTCCCCAAACAATGTTAACATATTACAAAAGGGGGCTAACACAGACAAATGATTGGTGTCAAAACCACTGACTAAAACTAAATGCAAAAAAGTGCATTATTATCCTCTTTGGTGAAGAGGACGTCCCTGCAAATTACAATATTAACTGCAACCCCTTAAGCTCAAAGTGGTGCATGATTTGGGAACACAGGCTGATAGCAATCTAAACTTCAATCACCATGTGTCCACAGTGGTAAGGAAAGCCATTTATGTTCCACATCTCATAAGTAAGAGCATCGCATCCAAGACTAAGGATGTTATAACTCCTCTGTAGTTGACCCTCATCAGACCACTAATAGAGTACAATGTTCCCATTTGCATGTACCTCACCAGACACCTGCATAGGTTCATAGGTTCATAGGTAGGTACTAGGCTATTAGGCCTAGGGTCTATATAAGCCTAGCCAAAAAGGTACTCTGGCTTTCGCCACCCAAGAAAATTATTTTCCTGTGCCCCTATCGAGCAGAGCAACATAAGTGATCCCTGGGGTGAATTTCCTATTTCCCATCCAATCATCAAGATTTTTCTTGAAGAGTGCTAATGAGGAGCTTTGTTTGACATAGATAGGTAGTCTGTTCCAGAGTATGGGAAGTCTCTGTGACAGGATGATTATTGTGGTGACAAGGTTTAGGTCCCTACAGCATGTAGCTCGGAGGGATTGGGATTTCTTTAAGTAGAGCATGTCCAACACCTCTGAGTTTGACATAGCTTTGTATGTTAGGCAGAGATCTCCTCTGAGTAGGCGATATGCGACAGAGTAAAGCTGGAGTTTTTTGAGATGGTCTGCATAGGGCATCTGTTTGAGACTGGTAATCCTCTTTGTGAGGTATTTCTGTGGCCTTTCCAGTTGTTGTAGATGTCTTGTGAGGTACATACCAAAAGGGGCGTTGTACTCTATAATGGGTCTAATGAGTGATGAGTAGAGGGGAATAATGACCTCTTTTTTTCTGGATGAGAAACCTTTTATGATGAGGTGAGCCACATAGAAGAAGTTCCTGACCACTGTGGCAATGTGATTATCAAAGGAGAGATTACTGTCCACCTGTCTCTTATCACACTTTCAGCGTTAAGTAGACTACCACTTAAGTGGTAGTTCATGGGTACAGAGTTTTTACCAAAGGGGATGACAATACACTTTTTGGCATTGAGCTTCAGGCCATGGCTTAGACACCAGGCATCTATCTCAGTGAGGCCCTTTTGTTGTATGTTCACATCATTAGGAGTTTCAATTATGGCTCCTAGTTTGCAGTCATCTGCAAACTATGCTAGCCAAAGACCTTCTGTGTTAGCCTGTACTTCAGAGAAGTAGATACCAAACAGGAGAGGACACAGGACTGAACCCTGTGGTACTCCACTTGTCACTGGTCTGAAGTCATATTTGGAGTCTGCTACTTTCACACTGTGGGTTCTGTCCATGAGTCATTTGGCAACCCATCTTGTGACATAGGGATTTATACCTAGTTTAGTGAGATTATCTATAATTCCAGAGTGGGGGATGGTGTTGAAAGCCTTGGCAAGCTCTATACAAGCTGTGCGAACCACCTTACCCTCATCTATGGCTTTGGTGACTGCTTCAAAGAAGTCAGTCAGGTTTAGGAGACATGATCTGCCTTTTACAAACCCCGAACTGGGAAGGGTCCAGAGTTTGGAGATTACCACTGTCTTTGTTTATGAGTTCCATGATGATACGTTCCATGGCCTTGCAGACCGGGCTCATCAGGCTAATGGGGCGGTAGTTCGCGGAGTCCGTTGTGGCTCCCCCTTTGTAGAGTGGGATAACCATCATGGTGCGCTATTCAGTGGGCAGAAAGCCTGAGGTGAGGCTATGACTGAACATGGTACTTAGGTAGCGTGCCAGTTCATTCTGTAGTTCATGTAGAATGCAGCCTGAGATATTGTCAGGTCCCATGGATGTTGTGTTCTTGGCTTTGGAGAGTGTGTTTTTTACCTGTGCAGCCGTGATTACAGGAACTTTGCATTCTTCCGGTATAGAGATGGGCCCTCTAGGGGGTGAGAGGGGGATAAAGTTAGCACTGACCCTATCTGCCAGGATGCTGGCAATATCAGTTGGTTCTGTATATTTATTGCCATTGTGCTGTAACTCAGAGCAGATCTGAGTGTTGCCATTGAGATTCTTGACATAGCTATAGAATGCTTTGTGGTTGTCTTTAGAATCAGTGGTGATTTTATTTTCGTAACTAGCTTTGGAAGATTTTATGAGGGATCTCAGCTTTTTACTGAGGTTGACCAGGGAGTTCCTCCAGTCATGGAATTTTACTCCTTTTTGCAACAGTTTCTTTCTTCTGTTGTAGAGTTTGTTTATGGCAGAGGACCACCAGATTGGCTTCCTTTTTTTGGAGGATAGCACGAGCCATGCACTTGCGTAAGTGCTTATAAAGTGAATTTATGTAGGATTCAGCAGTTGTACCTCTATTGTCCATCTGTATGGGTGTCATAAAATTTGCCACTTCTGTTTTAAGAAGTGTGAAGTTGGCTTTGGAGAAGTTTTTTTATGGTGGTTTCCCTAATTGGGGGTGGGGGCGGGATGTGGATGTCTAGGGTGATTAGCTTGTGGTTGGATCTGACCAATGAGGAATTGACCTCTGGTGTAAAACACTAATTGCCCATGTTGGTAATGACCAGGTCTAGTATATTGCTGCCCCTGGTGGGGGTGTGAATAAGTTGATTCAAGGCGTTGGAATTTATGAATTCCAGAAAACGTTGAGCAAAAGAGCTGGTACATGAGTAGTTTTCCCAGTTAATGGTGGGGTAGTTGAAATCACCCATTATTAGGGTGTTGGGTTGTACCCTAATACTTTCCAGTGTATCAAGAAATGAGGAGTGGGAATCCTGGGGCATTGTGGAGTGTCTTTAGCAAGCTACAATTTGGATTGTGGTCTTGCCTAGAGTTAGTTGCACTTGGATAATCTTGGATGCATTATGCTGTGCAACTAGCCTGGAGGTGTAGATATCCTTAATGAATATGGACACGCCTCCACCTTTAGTGTTTCAGTCCGGGTTAGGTGGCCAAAAGGTGTGGTATGAATTATAGCCTGGTAATGCAGGGGTGCTCTCTGGAGCTTTGAACTAGGTCTCTGTCACTGCACAGATGTCGATGTTCTCCATTTTAAGGAGTGCCTCGAGTGAGTGCATTTTGAGGTTTAGACTTCTAGCATTGAATAGCATTACCCTCAGATTTTGCTTGCTTGTACCTGTTACGGTGGTGAATTTGTCATTTGAACCTTGCCTAAAAAAGGCACTATAGGGGTGGCAAGAGCCTTTGCCAGTATCCGGAATCCCAAGGGCGACAGGTGCAGGCCATCTCTAGCAAAGCATTGTGGTCCGTCGATCATGTCGTCCCAGGCAGACAAATACTGGATCCCCTTAGAATGACACCAGAAGCTTAGCCAATTGTTGAAGTCAGTCATTTTGTTCTTGTACTGTGGTATCATTCTGGGTGATGGCAGGATGCTACTCAGGGCTAGGGTCATACCTGCCTGGGTTACAACATCAGAGAGCACCTCCATGTCTCTTTTCATGTAGTCCAGGGAGGTATGTCTCAGGTCATTCACACCAACATGGACGATGACAGTGTCATATTTGTACTTGCTGTGGAGTGACCTGAGTGCATGTGTTATGTGGCAGATCCTGGCACCTGAAAGACAGCTATCAGTAACTTTTTCCTTGTTTAGCCTGGTGATTGGAACAACAGTGTGCCTGACTATAGAGTCACCTATGACTAGAGTGTTGGGTACGTTGTTATGCCTTATAGGTTGTGGTTGAGTGTCACACTGAGTTTGTGGGATATGTGTCATTTGGGTTGTGTTGGGGGGGGTGGAGTTTACTTGCGTTTCTGCTTTGGAGGTCCCTGATGTTTGGGCAGGTTTTTATTGAGAGCCTCCATGAATGTAGGTGCATGTTTTGTGTTTCTATGTGTGTGTTTTGGTGGTGTAGGTTTTGAGGGACTATGTGATGAGTGTGGTGTGGTGCAAATGTTTACTTTCTCCTCTTGACTGTCTAGTCCAGTCTTAGGTGAAGAGAGCCTTGCTTCCAGTTTGGCTATATAAGTGCATCTGTCACAGGTTGTAGCATTGGATGGTAGGAGGAGAGGGTTGTCTGTGTACATGAGACAATTGCTGCATTACCCCAAGATGCCCAGATTCATCAGGGAGACAGGAGAAATCACCGGGAGCTGACCCTTAGACATGCCTGGATAGGTGCTTATTTATTAAGTACTAAAAACTGCTTTCCTCTAGACAAGTGAGGAAAGTTGAGTGCTGTAGTAATTTGCAGCTTATTTAGTGCTTACAATGAGTTCTGAACAAGTGCTGAAAGAAACAGATTTGAGTGCTGAAACTAGAAAACTGGCTAGTTCTAAGAAACAAAATTAAGCTAGAAAGCTTCCCTCCAATACAGAAAGGCTTAGGAGCTCAGAAGCCTACAAACTGTCTAGACCACTTACAGAAAAGGCAGGACACAAGCTTAAAATGTTTTTTTTTTCTTTCCCAGATGCTCTCTTTGTACACAGTAGAAGTGCCTGAAATCAGAATATGAGATGGGCCCAGAAGGAGTATCCAAACACAAATTTACAAGAGTTCCTGCAGCAGCTGAAGAGACCACAGAGGTTTCTCAGCAAGATAATTCAGGGCCTCCAAATGCAACCTACATGGAAAGGCTGAAAGCCCTGTCACTATACTCTGTATCCTACAGGTTGCTCAGAGGTCGCCTGTGCCTGGCCTACAGAGCAGTCTCTGACCCTGCCCTAATGGAAATGCTGCACATCCACAAATCAAATGGGACAAGAGTCACTCACTCCAGGGATCTCAACATAGCCTATGACAGTAACAGAACATGCTGGAGAGACAGATATATCTCCCAGAGATTGTTCTCCTCCGCAATAAATTCCCAGTTCAAGTGAAGCAGAACTCCTTAATAACCCTTTTCAAGCACAATTTAGACAACTGGACGGGAGACCATAAATTCACCCTGGGGGTGGCACCTATGTCCCTCATGGACATGGGCAGTCTTTGCTGATCATAGACTCAATCTGCAAATAATGACCATCTAACCAAGGTTAATTAAGGAATATGGGTATAACATGGCTGGGCTTGTAAAGGCTCTAGGGCCATTAGTCTAGTAACCACCTATGAACCTATGAACCTACTTCAATTGTTCAGAGAGGGGGCATTCTCTGAGATCTGTCCACCCTCAGGGATAGTGCTGTCAGTGGGGGATGGATCACCACAGGGGGTGCGGTCTAGAAAACTGCCTTTCCAAACAAGTTTTACATGTTTCTAAAGACTTAACAGCTACATTTCAATTGAATCTAATGAAAGACAACAAATCTACTAAAAAAAATCTTAAAACATAAAAAAAAAAAAAAAAAAAAAAAACTTGTGCTTTAATCTGTCACCTTCTACACTGCAGTTATTTTTCTTTATTATAAAACCAATCTAAGTATTGCCTAGGCACTGATATAGCTTCCAAAAAATAACATTCCTAACCTAGGCAATACTTAGACTGGTTTTATAATAAAGAAAAATAACTATAGTGTAAAAGGTGATAGATTAAGACACATTTTTTTAAATGGACTTCATTTTGTTTTTCAGCCATAGTTTGCTGCACTTATGTTTACGATTTCTGAGATTTGTTATCTTTCATTAGATGCAATTGAAGCATAACTGTTAAGTCTTTGGAAAGAGGGAAAACTTGTTTGGAAAAGCAGTGTTCTAGAACACTTCTCCATTTGTGATCCATCCCCACTGATGGCAGTATCCCTGAGGGTAGACATATCCTGAAGCCCACCCCCTCTCTGAACAACTGAAATAAGTGCATGTTATTACAAGCTTTAACACATTATCTGGCAGTGCTCATCTGCCTATAAAGTAGTATTTACAAATAGATGCCTTCAAACAAAAAGCAGCTTTGAGAGTTCTACTTTCATTTTTAATCACCTTCTGTTGTGTGATACTGCAAAGGATATTTCCACCACTATATGCTTTTAGAGAATGTGATAGTTCCACAGGGGCACTGCTTTTTTTTCCCCTGTAAGCCATGAGTTTTTAGACTGGTGAGGTTTTTCACTGAGAATTTTTGAGTTGATTCCCCAACCATGGAAAGAGGATTTACCTTCAGGATTTGGTTTAGAAGCCCCTATTTGTTTGGCTCTCTATAAATATATAACATCATAGGATCATAGGAAGTTACTAGGCTATTGGCCTTAGGCCCTTACAAGCCTATCCAAGAGTTTAGCCCATGTTCCAACAAGTCAGCATCCGATGCCTCTGGCCAGCAGGGACACAGGTGGAATCCCAGGGGTGTACTTCCTGTTCCCCATCCTGTTATCCAGGCTGCACTTAAAAAGGGTTAATTAGGTACTCTGCTTGATGTGGAGAGGGAGTCTATTCCAAAGAAGGGTGAGTCTCTGGGACAAAAATATGTCCCGCCAACAAGTCCTAGTGATGTCACAGACCAGGTTGAGGTCGCACATGCAGGTTACTCAAGTAGAGCTTGACTTGCAGATATGCAGCAGCCCCATCAAGGCAGGGTCTGAGATTGCTTTGTATAGGAGACTGAGGTCACTGGTGAGAAGTCAGTATGAGACTGACTAGAGGGACAGGGAGTTTTGCCTATCTGTGTAGGGCAGATGTTTGAGGCTCTGGATTTGCCTGGGTGAGGAACCTCTGTGGTCTCTCCAGCTGCTTCATGTGCTTTGTGAGGTACATGCTGAAAGTGGTGTTGTACTCAATAATGGGTATTATAAGGAAAGAATACAGGGAAGTTATGACCTCCTGGCATCAGTCATCTGTTTGGGTGAGACCCGCTTGGAGGATGTCCACATCACTAGGGGAAATGATGACAGCGCCCAGCTTGCAATCATCTGCAAACTTGGTCAGCCACACTGATTTTGGCCTTCACCTCAGTAAAGTATATCCCAAAAAACAGAGGCCCTAAGACCAGTCCCTGGGGTACGCCGCTTGCTGTGGGTCTGCTCCTTGAGATGGTTTCCCATATTTTGACTAGATGGGTTCTAAGAGTGACCCAGTTTGCTACCCATCTGGTAACATATGGATTGATGCCTAGTTGAGAGCATTTATATATTATATCTGAGTGGGGAATAGTATCAAAGGCTTTGGTCGGGTCAAGGTAGGTGGTGTGTACTGTCTTACCCTGGTCTGTATTATAAGTGCGAATGCTTAGGTTGTTGAATACAGCATGATTGACACCTATTACTTGAACGCACAATTCACTGAAACCTCAAAACGCAGAAATACACATCACCAAATTCTTTTGTTTGGCCAACACCATTCCACACACTAATGAAAACAAAACATACTTCCAACTACACCGCTCGCTACATACTACCCACCCAAACAAAATAAATAAACCACATACATACACTAACCTAAACCCTACTTCTAAACCTACACTAACCCTTACATACATTACTTTCTATGCACTTACCTTAACCCGCACCCTAACCCTAAGGTCCGTAACTATCGCACACTTACCTTAATAAGCTATAGCCAAACAATATAAATAATCCACACATATGCACTTAACCAAACCCTACTTCTAACCCTTACATACATTACTATCTATGCACTTACCTTAACCCGCACCCTAACCCTAAGGTCCATAACTATCGCACACTTACTTTACAGAGCTATACTGCAGAAGGGCCAACTATGCCGAATCAGGATTTCGAATTTTGCGGTTTTCGGTGTTCGGTATACTCACGGTTCACTTAATCGGTGTCAATCATGCAGCATTCGACAACCTAAGCGTTCACACTTCCAATATACACCTGTCTTCCCCCTCATCCATTGCTTTGGTGACTGTCTCAAGGAAGTCAACCAAATTTAACAGGCATGACCTCCCCTTGATAAAACCTAACTGTGTGGGATCAAGTATTTGGAGGTTGCCAATGTTCTTGCTAATGAGGTCCATGATAATCTGTTCCATGGCCTTGCAGATCAAGCTAGGTAGACTGATGGGTCAATAATTTCCTAGATCGGTGGATTCTCCACCTTTGTGCAAAGGGATGACAGTGGCTGTCCACCACATGGCTGGGAGGAAGCCGGTACTCAGGCTTTGGTTGAATAGGGTGCTGCAAGTTCCTTCCTGAGTTCATGCAGATTGCAGCCTGGGATGTTATCAGGTCCCATGGAGGCTGTATTTTTTGCCTTTCAGAGGGCAGTGATGACTTGCTCCCTAGAGATAAGGGGAAGGGGCAGGTGCTGGGGATGTCCTTATTTACTGATGGGGAGGCAGAGGGGTGAAGTTTTCACTGAACCTGTCTGCCAGCAGGTTGGCTACATCTACAGCGTTTGTGTATATGGTGTCCTTGACAACCAGTTCTAAGCAGATCTGAGTGCTTATTTTGAGACTGTAGACATATGTGAAGAAGGCCTTATGATTATCTTTAGTAGATATGGCCAGTTTGGACTCGAAGTTTGCTTTGGAGGATTTCACTAGTGCTCTTATTTCCTTGCTCAGGCTAAGGAGAGATTTCTCCCAATAAAGTACCTGCTCCTTCATGGTCCTGGACAGCATTTTTTCCTTTTATTATAGAGTTTATTTATTGCAGATGTCCACCAGATACATTTGTTCTTCTTTAAGAAGGATGATTTTGTCCTGTCAGCTATTCCTTATTCCATGAAGCTATATAAATGCTCTTATAGTACTTTGGTATAGGTTTGGACATATGTGCCAATTTCTACAGAGTGGGGGCTGTGAAGCTGTTTATACCTTCCCTCAGGAAGTTGCAATCAACTGTGGAGAAGTTTTTTTGTTTGACCCTAGATGGGGAGGTGGGTCGGGGGAGATGGAGACTTTGAAAGTCACCACTTTGTGGTCGGATCTTACCAGGGAGGATGACACTGTAGGGATGCTGCAGTGGTTACTCATGTTGGTTAATACCAAGTCCAATATATTATCACCTCTAGTGGGGGTGTCAACCAGGTGGTCCAAGGCATTTGCATTGAAGAAATCAAGGAATCTCTGGGCATTTGTGTTTTTGCATGAGTAAAATTCTTCCAGTCTATGGTTGAATCATTAAAGTCACCCAGGATCAGGGTAAATGGCTGAAACTTGATAGATTTGAAGAGGTCCAGATATGTGGAGTGGGCATCCTGAGTCAAAGTTGGGGGCCTGTAGCTAGCTATGATTTGAATAGTGGTCTTGCCAATGGTTAACTGCACCTGGAGTGTCTTCTGTGTGTCATGCTGTTTGACCAGCCATGAGGTGTGTATGTCTTTAATACATTCAACTACACCTCCTTTTGCTTTACTGCCCATGGTTTGGGGTGCGAATGTATGCTAGGATGAGTAACCTGTGAAAGCTGGGGTGCTCTCGGCAGCTTTGAACCAGGTTTCTGTGACTGCACAAATGTCAGCATCTTCCAGGGTTAAGAATTAACACATTGTAACATTGTTTTATGATTTTCTTGTTTGTTAACATAGCTGTTCCTATATAAATACTCATAGGTTCATAGGTAGGTACTAGGCTATTGGCCCAAGGGCCTACGTAAGCCTAGCCAACAAGGTTCCCTGGCTTACGCCACCCAATAAAGTTATTTTCCTGTGCTTCTGTCAAGCAGAGACACAGAAGTGATCCCCGGGGTGTATTTCCTATTTCCCATCCACTCATCAA